>NC_092161.1:13767656-13955156 GCF_045791955.1 Oncorhynchus clarkii lewisi | reverse complement strand
GAATTAAGTCTTAAATCATTCATAAAATATCAAAACAACGAGAGACGTGATTAAATAAAAGGCAGACGATTTTGACTTCAAGTAGGCAATTCGCCAGAGCCATGAACATACAGACGTCAGTTAGTTAGCTACTCCTCTCCATGTTGACACAAAGGTTCCGGAACAATCACATTCTGACAAAGAACGCCACTAAAATTCTAACTGGACTGGAATGTTCAGAAAGCTTTTGGTGACAACATTGCATCTGTAAAAATTCTAGAACAAACCCAGTTGGCCAAATCTTAGTGGCTGCATCTCAATAGTATAATAATTAATTTCTCTCCTTGAGACGAGGAGAGGAAACCACTTCAGACTATTGACATACACCCTGGACCTGATCAAATATGTAAAAAAGGGCACCCTTCCTTCCTATGGCTCAGTGCTGTCCCCTGTCCAGTCAGGGAGGAGTGAAGGATGCATTCAGAAGGCGTTCGAGCAGAGACCCTGACCTGGCCCATCGTTGGAGCCTGGGCTGACGCTCCCAGACAATGGAGGCTCATGGGATATGTAGTATGCTTGCTGCTAGGAGGTTCGGCGGTGGAAGAAGGATCACTTCTTTCTCTGGAAAACGTTGGCCAGCATGGCGCCGGACGTGGTCAGCTGACCCATCTTACTCAGGAACTTGGTCTTGGCGTCTTCCCCAACCAGAGTGGCAGCGATGGACACAGATCTACAGCAACACACAGTTTGAACACATGTAAATATGTATTAGCGGTTAAACATAGCATCATCATTGGTCCACAGATACACAATATGGTTATATTGATGATAGCCTGTACAATGGGATATATAATATAGTGTACACGTGGATATAGATTATATTATATAGTGTACACTGGGATATAGATTTTTTTATATAGTGTACACTGGGATATAGATTATATTATATACTGCACACTGGTATATACTGTAGATTACAAACTAAGCAAAAAATAAATGTAAATTTTTCAGGACCCTGTCTTTCAAAGATAATTCGTAAAAATCCAAATAACTTCACAGATCTTCATTGTAAAGGGTTTAAACTCTGTTTCCCATGCTTGTTCAATGAACCATAAACAATTAATGTACATGCATCTGTGGAACGGTCATTAAGACACTAACAGCTTACAGACGGTAGGCAATTAAGGTCACAGTTATGAAAAGTTAGGACACTAAAGAGGCCTTTCTACTGACTCTGAAAAACACCAAAAGAAAGTTGCCCAGGGTCCCTGCTCATCTGTGTGAATGTGCCTTAGTCATGCTGCAAGGAGGCATGAGGACTGCAGATGTGGCCAGGGCAATACATTGCAATGTCCGTACTGTGAGATGCATCAGACAGGGCTACAGGGAGACAGGACGGACAGCTAATCGTCCTCGCAGCGCCAGACCACGTGTAACAACACCTGCACAGGATCGGTACATCCAAACACCACACCTGCGGGACAGGTACAGGATGGCAACAACAACTGCCCGAGTTACCCCCCTGAACACACAACCCCTCCATCAGCGCTCAGACTGTCCGCAAAAGGCTGAGAGAGGCTGGACTGAGGGCTTGTAGGCCTGTTGTAAGGTAGGTCCTCACCAGACATCACCGGCAGCAACGTCGCATATGGGCACAAACCCACCGTCGCTGGACCAGACAGGACTGTCAAAAAGTGCTCTTCACTGAAGAGTCAAGGTTTTCTCTCACCAGGGGAGATGGTCGGATTCGCGTTTATCATCAAAGGAATGAGCGTTACACCGAGGCCTGTACTCTGGAGAGGGATCGATTTGGAGGTGGAGGGTCCGTCATGGTCTGGGGCGGTGTGTCACAGCATCATCGGACTGAGCTTGTTGTCATTACAGGCAATATCACCGCTGTGCGTTACAGGGAAGACATCCTCCTCCCTCATGTGGTACCCTTCCTGCAGGCTCATCCTGACATGACTCTCCAGCATGACAATGCCACCAGCCATACTGCTCATTCTGTGCGTGATTTACTGCAAGACAGGAATGTCAGTGTTCTGCCATGGCCAGTGAAGAGCCCGGATCTCAATCCCACAGAGCACGTCTGGGACCTGTTGGATTCGAGGGTGAGTAGAAAGGCCTCTTTAGTGTCCTAAGTTTTCATAACTGTGACCTTAATTGCCTAACGTCTGTAAACTGTTAGTGTCTTAATGACCGTTCCACAGATGCATGTACATTAATTGTTTATGGTTCATTGAACAAGCATGGGAAACAGTGTTTAAACACTTTACAATGAAGATCTGTGAAGTTATTTGGATTTTTACGAATTATCTTTGAAAGACAGGGTCCTGAAAAAGGGCTGTTAATGTTTTTGCTGAGTTTAGATGATATAGTGCACAATGGGATAGATTATGCATGGCGTATACCAAACATTAAGAACACATTCCTAATATTGAGGACCCCCCACTCTTTTTTTGCTCTCGGAAGAGCCTCAATTCGTCGGGGCATCGACTCTACAAGGTGTCGAAAGCGTTCCATAGGGATGCTGGCCCATGTTGAATCCAATGCTTCCCACAGTTGTGTCAAGTTGGCTGGATGTCCTTTGGGTGGTGGACCTTTTTTGATACACACGGGAAACTGTTGAGTTTAAAAATCCCAGCAGCGTTGCAGTTCTTGACACACCCCATTCAAAAGGTACTTAAATCTCTTGTCTTGCCCATTCACCCTCTGAATGGCACTCGTACACAATCCATGTCTCAAGGCTTAAAAATCCATATTTAACCTGTCTCCTCCACTTCATCTACACGAATTGAAGTGGATTTAACAAGTGACATCAATAACGGATCACAGTTTCCACCTGGATTCACCTGGTCAGTCTGTCATGGAAAGAGCAGGTGTTCCTAATGTTTTGTATGAGAAAGTTAGACGCACAAATATCCTACCCCAAATACATGCTAACCTCTCACCATTACAATAACAGGGGAGGTTAGCATTTTATAATCACACCCCAAATACATGCTAACCTCTCACCACTACAATAACAGGGGAGGTTAGCATTTTATAATCACACCCCAAATACATGCTAACCTCTCACCACTACAATAACAGGGGAGGTTAGCATTTTATAATCACACCCCAAATACATGCTAACCTCTCACCACTACAATAACAGGGGAGGTTAGCATTTTATAATCACACCCCAAATACATGCTAACCTCTCACCATTACAATTACAGGGGAGGTCAGCATGTCTTGGGGGGTATGATATTTGTGGGTCTAACTTTCTCACTCATTATTCAGGACTATCCGTAATCATGGTACCATCCACATTAATGTAAAAGTGTTAAGAAACATATTTCATTCTTATTTACAATAAAAGTGACTCCAAAATAATGTAATCATTGCACTCTAGGAGGAATATGGGAACAAATTCTTAACTTTTGACTTCTTTCATACACAAGTGAATTTGTCCCAATACTTTTGGACCCCTAAAATGGGGGGGCCTGTGTACAAAAAGTTCTGTAATTTCTACATTTTTCACCCGATATGGATGAAAATACCCTCGAATTAAAGCTGCTAGTCCGCACTTCAACCTCATAGTCATAATGTATCACTTCAGAGTACCAAAACAATATATTTGGAGCTGACTGTAGATAGCCTGAAGAATGGGAAATTATTACATAGGTACACTGAATGGTTTTTACAGGCTATCATTCATCTAGAATGTTTTGTATATAATCTCAATATTCTTGGTCTCCCTAAACATCCTATTCAGAGAGGTGTTGCTGTTAACTGTCCGATTATAACATTCTCATTTCTTTGCCTTGACCATGTGACCATATAACTAGACTGGGAAAAACAGTTGCTTGAGTGTTAACGATAAAAGTTCCTTCTGTTCTCTACTGACTGACAGTTAAGAGAGTTCCTCTTTTTCTCCCTCTCTGCCTAACTGGGGTTGAACAACAGCAGATAGGACGCAGTAACAACATCACAACGACATATGGTCAATACTGGAATGAAAGTTATGAGCCACCGTAAAATGCTGGAGTTGAGCTGCTTAGTCGTAACATGCTTGTTGAGAGACGTGATAAAACAAGCCCATATCGGGGATGGATCCTGTCATTAGACATCACTGTTGTCTCTGACACTGTGCATTACGATGACAGAGATTCTAGTTATAACTGTTGTCTCTGACACTGTGCATTACGATGACAGAGATTCTAGTTATAACTGTTGTCTCTGACACTGTGCATTATGATGACAGAGATTCTAGTTATAACTGTTGTCTCTGACACTGTGCATTATGACAGAGATTCTAGTTATAACTGTTGTCTCTGACACTGTGCATTATGACAGAGATTCTAGTTATAACTGTTGTCTCTGACACTGTGCATTATGACAGAGATTCTAGTTATAACTGTTGTCTCTGACACTGTGCATTATGACATGATGATGACATTCTTTGAAGAGAAAAAGAGCCTAAAAACAATTAAGGCAGAAAACTATTGTGTGTGTGTTGGTAGGCTACAGCCTCAGAGTTCAAATGTTGAAATGTTGATGCACACACATTCCTCCTCCTCTCACCCACACTACGGCTGTACTCCTCCCTAAACTCCCCTCATCCTATCACCCACACTACGGCTGTACTCCTCCCTAAACTCCCCTCCTCCTATCACCCACACTACGGCTGTACTCCTCCCTAAACTCCCCTCCTCCCCTCACCCACACTACGGCTGTACTCATCCCTAAACTCCCCTCCTCCTATCACCCACACTACAGCTGTACACCTCCCTAAACTCCCCTCCTCCTATCACCCACACTTCGGCTGTACACCTCCCTAAACTCCCCTCATCCACACTACGGCTCTACACCTCCCTAAACTCCCCTCCTCCTATCACCCACACTACGGCTGTACTCCTCCCTAAACTCCCCTCTTCCTATCACCCACACTACAGCTGTACTCCTCCCTAAACTCCCCTCCTCCTAGGAAAGTGTGTGTGTGTGTGTGTTTTGAATGCTCTGACATAGCACACAGACACATGGGCGCTGTTTTAATGGTGTGTGTTAGTACTCACCCCTCAGCCTGTCCGATCCCTCTGTTCTCTACCTTGGTTTCCCCCTCCTTGATCATGGAGCTCAGGATCACCTGCAACAAGACACACAGCGGAAAATATGCCAGATTGCTGTGCTGTGGAAAGTATGCCTGGTGAGTCTCCCTTCTGGAGACAACATCACGCTGTGTGGTGAGTGGTCTGGGACAGGGAATCAGCTGGTCTTTAGCTGGCATGGGAAACAGGTCAGTTGATGGAGTTTGGAAGAGCTACTGTATGGTCAATGTGAGAGTGCGTGTGTACCTCGTGTTCAGGAGATAGCTGTTCCATGTCCGCCCTCAGACACCTCAGTCCAGGCAGGAAGTGATTCACCATAACCTCCTCTGAGATGACTGGAACAGGAAGTCAAGGAGAGGACAACCAAACACTAACAGAGTTGAAAAAAACTTACCAGACATCTAAATACTAACACAGGGGTTTAACAACACATATTGGACAACCAAACACTAACAGAGTTGAAATAAATGTTTTACTAGACAACTGATGACTAACACAGAGTTGAACTACACTAATATTGGACAACCAGACACCAACACAGTTTTACAAAACCTACTGACCAACTGAACACTTACAGCACACAGAGTTTAACAACAGTGAACACTTGACAACCACACACTAACACAAGTAGGTAAGATTCGTGAGGATGGTACATGACTACATTACCCAGAGGGCCACAGCACTTCCACTGGCTCGTCGCACACTGATGATGTCACAGCCTCAGACTCTGATAGTGAGTGATCTGTCAGGGGTTTTGCCACTGTGACCAAAGCTACATGAGACCCCCAGTATAACCTGCTATAATCACACAGTACCAAGCCTCAGACAGCTGGTTGAGGCTTGGTACCAAGCCTCAGCCAGCTGGGTGGGTAGTGGGTGGGTGTGGGTGTATGAAGGTCACCAGGTGGTGGGTATGTGATGGGTGGGTGGTGGGTAAGGGTGTATGAAAGTCACCAAAGAGGAGGTTAGGGAGGTCTCTGAGCTGTGAAATATGCCCTTGTGGAACCACACCATTTTGGGAACACATTCAGGGAAGGACGTGCATGCATGCCCACGCACTGAGCCCTATGCTGGGAACTCTGACCAAAGGCTTGGAGCCAGCTCTCCCTCTCTCATTTTCTCTCCTGGCTTCTCCCTCTCTAAGGTGGGCTGTGGTCTCTTTCTCTCTCTCTCGCGCTCCTTCTCTCTGTGGGCTGTGGTCTGTCTCTAACTCCCTCCCTCTCTCTCAGTCAACCCTGTAATTAGCCTACAGTGCCAAAACAGAGAGAGTTTATGTTCCTTTTTCCACTCACCAATGGGATAGGCTACCACCACACACACACACACACACACACACACACACACACACACACACACACACACACACACACACACACACACACCTCTGTCACACATATACAAAGATCAAAGCTGATGCCAAAGACTAAAGACCTTTAGCATAGATAAAATGGTTGACATCAGCTAGAAAAGTTTGAAGGCACACAAACATAGAAATAATTTTCTATTATAGCTGTATGTTTGCGTGCCTTCAAACTTTTCTAGCTGATGTCAACCATATATTTATATATATATAAATAACAAAACAGGGCAGGGTAAGTTAAGCCCAGAACCACAAATAGTGAACTTTTAACCCCCTGTCGCATAGGACCCACTGACTACAGTAACCTAGTCTGACTACAGTAACCTAGGCTGACTACAGCAACCTAGGCTGACTACAGCAACCTAGGCTGACTACAGCAACCTAGTGTGACTACAGCAACCTAGTCTGACTACAGCAACCTAGTCTGACTACAGCAACCTAGTCTGACTACAGCAACCTAGTCTGACTACAGCAACCTAGTCTGACTACAGCAACCTAGTCTGACTACAGCAACCGAGTCTGACTACAGCAACCGAGTCTGACTACAGCAACCGAGTCTGACTACAGTAACCGAGTCTGACTACAGTAACCGAGTCTGACTACAGTAACCGAGTCTGACTACAGTAACCGAGGCTGACTACAGTAACCGAGTCTGACTACAGTAACCGAGGCTGACTACAGTAACCTAGTCTGACTACAGTAACCTAGTCTGACTACAGTAACCTAGTCTGACTACAGTAACCTAGTCTGACTACAGTAACCTAGTCTGACTACAGTAACCTAGTCTTGACCTAGGTCGTGTTATTCCAAAGACAGAATCTGAGAAACGGCTCTAAAAAAAGTTACATTAAAAAAAGTTACTCAACTTGGTACATGTAGCTGTTTGCCTCAACAATGAATAAAGGGTGAGCTAAGTTTTGAACACACCGTAGCAGGACACACACACACACACGTTGGTGGTACAGAAGGTGAAGGACACAGCAGCATGAGAGAGCGCTGTAGGCCTCAAACAGCTGAGTAGCGATGTCTATCCTCTTCCTCTCTGTAGTCTGGGAGTTGTTATCCAACGCCAGCTTGTGGAGGTGGGGGAGCACAACTGAAAGATGAAAAACACACTATTACTCTGTGTGTGTGTGTGTGTGTGTGTGTGTGTGCCACTTTTTTTGTGTGTGCCTTTGCATTAGTGTGTGACAGTACTGACACTCGTCTCTGAAGCGTGGCTCAGTGTTGGGTCCGACCCGGCCAAAGGTCCTGATGATCTCCATGTGTAGAGAGTGTTGGTCCTGGTACTGTGGGTCCTCCAGGAACGACGGCAGCTGCATCTTCACACGCTCCAATAGCTGGTACATACAAACACATGAATATACACACAGTCATGTATAATATATATATATATATATATATATATATATATATATATATATATATATATATATATATATATACATACACACACACACACATACACACACATACAGTCATTTACACTGCTCCAAAATATAAAGGTAACACTAAAATAACACATCCTAGATCTGAATGAATTAAATATTCTTATTAAAAATACTTTTTTCTTTACATAGTTGAATGTGCTGACAACAAAAATCACACAAAAATTATCAATGGAAATCAAATGTATCAACCCATGGAGGTCTGGATTTGGAGTCACACTCAAAATTAAAGTGGAAAACCACACTACAGGCTGATCCAACTTTGATGTAATGTCCTTAAAACAAGTCAAAATGAGGCCCAGTAGTGTGTGTGGCCTCCACGTGCCTGTATAACCTCCCTACAACGCCTGGGCATGCTCCTGATGAGGTGGCGGATGGTCTCCTGAGGGATCTCCTCCCAGACCTGGACTAAAGCATCTGCCAACTCCTGGACAGTCTGTGGTGCAACGTGGCGTTGGTGGATGGAGCGAGACATGATGTCCCAGATGTGCTCAATTGGATTCAGGTCTGGGGAACGGGCGGGCTAGTCCATAGCATCAATGCCTTCCTCTTGCAGGAACTGCTGACACACTCCAGCCACATGAGGTCTAGCATTGTCTTGCATTAGGAGGAACCCAGGGCCAATCACACCAGCATATGGTCTCACAAGGGGTCTGAGGATCTCATCTCACCTAATGGCAGTCAGGCTACCTCTGGCGAGCACATGGAGGGCTGTGCGGCCCCCCAAAGAAATACCACCCCACACCATGACTGACCCACCGCCAAACCGGTCATGCTGGAGGATGTTGCAGGCAGCAGAACGTTCTCCACGGCGTCTCCAGACTGTCACATGTGCTCAGTGTGAACCTGCTTTCATCTGTGAAGAGCACAGGGCGCCAGTGGTGAATTTGCCAATCTTGGTGTTCTCTGGCAAATGCCAAACGTCCTGCACGGTGTTGGGCTGTAAGCACAACCCCCACCTGTGGACGTCGGGCCCTCATACCACCCTCATGGAGTCTGTTTCTGACCGTTTGAGCTGACACATGCACATTTGTGGCCTGCTGGAGGTCATTTTGCAGGGCTCTGGCAGAGCTCCTCCTGCTCCTCCTTGCACAAAGGCGGAGGTAGCGGTCCTGCTGCTGGGTTGTTACCCTCCTACGGCCTCCTCCACATCTCCTGATGTACTGGCCTGTCTCCTGGTAGCGCCTCCATGCTCTGGACACTACGCTGACAGACACAGCAAACCTTCTTGCCACATCTCGCATTGATGTGCCATCCTGGATGAGCTGCACTACCTGAGGCACTTGTGTGGGTTGTAGACTCCGTCTCATGCTACCACTAGAGTGAAAGCACCGCCAGCATTCAAAAGTGACCAAAACATCCGCCAGGAAGCATAGGAACTGAGAAGTGGTCTGTGGTCCCCACCTGCAGAACCACTCCTTTATTGGGGATGTCTTGCTAAATGCCTATAATTTTCACCTGGTGTCTATTCCATTTGCACAACATCATGTGGAATTTATTGTCAATCAGTGTTGCTTCCTAAGTGGACAGTTTGATTTCACAGAAGTGTGATTGACTTGGAGTTACATTGTGTTGTTTAAGTGTTCTCTTTATTTTTTTGAGCAGTGTATATACACACACAGTCTATATATATATATATATACACACACATACATTCATATATACATAGAGTCATATATACACACACACAGTCATATATATACAGTGGGGCAAAAAGTATTTAGTCAGCCACCAATTGTGCAAGTTCTCCCACTTAAAAAGATGAGAGGCCTGTAATTTTCATCATAGGTACACTTCAACTATGACAGACAAAATGAGAGAAAAAAAATCCAGAAAATCACATTGTAGGATTTTTTATGAACTTATTTGCAAATTTTAGTGGAAAATAAGTATTGTATATATCTACATATAAACTTCCATATATATATATATAAAACGCAGTGCCTCTTTGGTTGACATCATGGGAAAATCAAAAGAAATCAGCCAAGACCTCAGAAAAAAAATGTTGACCTCCACAAGTCTGGTTCATCATTGGAAGCCATTTCCAAAAGCCTGAAGGTACCACGTTCATCTGTACAAACAATAGTACAACAACAATACGCAAGTATAAACACTATGGGACCATGCAGATGTCATACCGCTCAGGAAGGAGACGCGTTCTGTCTCCTAGAGTTGAATGTACTTCGGTGAGAAAAGTGCAAATCAATCCCAGAACAACAGCAAAGGACCTTGTGAAGATGCTGGAGGAAACAGGTACAAAAGTATCTAAATCCACAGTAAAACGAGTCCTATATCGAAGTAACCTGAAAGGCCGCTCAGCAAGGAAGAAGCCACTGCTCCAAAACTGCCATAAAAATGCCAGACTACGGTTTGCAACTGCACATGGGGACAAAGATTGTACTTTTTGTAGAAATGTCCTCTGGTCTGATGAAACAAAAATAGAACTGTTTGGCTATAGTTTGGAGGAAAAAGGAGGATGCTTGCAAGCCAAAGAACACCATCCCAACCGTAAAGCACGGGGGTGGCAGCATCATGTTGTGGGGGTTCTTTGCTGAAGCAGGGACTGGTGCACTTCACAAAATAGATGGCATCATGAGGGAGGAAAATTATGTGTATACATTGAAGCAACATCTCAAGACATCAGTCAGGAAGTTAAAGCTTGGTCGCAAATGGTTCTTCCAAATGGACAATGACCCCAAGCATACTTCCAAAGTTGAGCAAAATGGCTTAAGGAAAACAAAGTCAAGGTATTGGAGTGGCCATCTCAAAGCCCTGACCTCAATCATATTGAATATTTGTGGGCAGAACTGAAAAAGTGTGTACGAGCAAGGGGGCCTACAAAACTGACTCGCTCTGTCAGAAGGAATGTGCCAAAATCCACCCAACTTATTGTTGGAAGCTTGTGGAAGGCTACCCGAAACACTTGACCCAAGTTAAAAAATTTAAAGGCAATGCTACCAAATACTAATTGTGTGTACAGTCGTGGCCAAACGTTTTGAGAATGACACAAACATTAATTTCCACAAAGTTTGCTGCTTCAGTGTCGTTAGATATTTTTTGTCAGATGTTACTATGGAATACTGAAGTATATTAACAAGCATTTCATAAGTGTCAAAGGCTTTTATTGACAATTACATGTAGTTGATGCAAAGAGTCAATATTTGCAGTGTTGACCATTCCTTTTCAAGACCTCTGCAATCCGCCCTGGCATGCTGTCAATTAACTTCTGGGCCACATCCTGACTGATGGCAGCCCATTCTTGCATAATCAATGCTTGGAGTTTGTCAGAATTTGTGGGTTTTTGTTTGTCCACCAGCCTCTTGAGGATTGACCACAAATTCTCAATGGGATTAAGGTCTGGGGAGTTTCCTGACCATGGACCCAAAATATCAATGTTTTGTTCCCCAAGCCACTTACTTATCACTTTTCCCTTATGGCAAGGTGCTCCATCATGCTGGAAAAGGCATTGTTCGTCACCAAACTGTTCCTGGATAGTTGGGAGAAGTTGCTCTTGGAGGATATGTTGGTACCATTCTTTAATCATGGCTGTGTTCCTAGGCAAAAGTGTGAGTGAGCCCACTCCCTTGGCTGAGAAGCAACCCCACACATGAATGGCCTCGGGATGCTTTATTGTCGGCATGACACAAGACTGATGGTAGTGCTCACCTTGCCTTCTCTGGACAAGCTTTTTTCCGGATGCCCCAAACAATCGGAAAGGAGAAAATGACTTTACCTCAGTCCTCAGCAGTCCAATCCCTGTACCTTTTCCCAGAATATCAGTCTGTCCCTGATGATTTTCCTGGAGAGAAGTGGCTTCTTTGCTGCCATTCTTGACACCAGGCCATCCTCCAAAAGTCTTCGCCTCACTGTGCTTGCAGATGCACTCCCACCTGCCTGCTGCCATTCCTGAGCTCTGTACTGGTGGTGCCCCGATCCTGCAGCTGAATCAACTTTAGGAGACGGTCCTGGCGCTTGCTGGACTTTTTGGGGCACCCTGAAGCATTCTTCACAACATTTGAACCGCTCTCCTTGAAGTTCTCGATGATCCGATAAATGATTGATTTAGGTGCAATCTTACTGGCAGCAATATCCTTGCCTGTGAAGCCCTTTTGTGCAAAGCAATGATGACGGCACGTGTTTCCTTGCAGGTAACCATGGTTGACAGAGGAAGAACAATGATTCCAAGCACCACCCTCCTTTTGAAGCTTCCAGCCTGGGGCAGCAGGGTAGCCTAGAGCGTTGGGCTAGTAACCAAAAGGTTGCAAGTTCCAATCCCCGAGCTGACAAGGTACAAATCTGTCGTTCTTCCCCTGAACAAGGCAGTTAACCCACTGTTCCTAGGCTGTCATTGAAAATAAGAATTTGTTCTTAACTGACTTGCCTAGTTAAATAAAAATAAAAAATAAATAAAACTCAATCATCATGACAGAGTGATCTCCAGCCTTGTCCTCGTCAACACTCAAACCTGTGTTCACGAGAGAGTCACTGACATGTCAGCTGGTCCTTTTGTGGCAGGGCTGAAATGCAGTGGAAATGTTTTTGGGGGATTCAGTTAATTTGCATGGCAAAGAGGGACTTTGCAATTAATTGCAATTCATCTGATCACTCTTCATAACATTCTGGAGTGTATGCAAATTGCCATCATACAAACTGAGGCAGCAGACTTGGTGAAAATTAATATTTGTGTCATTCTCAAAACTTCTGGCCACGACTGTATGTAAACTTCTGACCCACTGGGAATGTGATGAAAGAAATAAAAGCTGAAATAAATCATTCTCTCTACTATTATTCTGACATTTCACATTCTTAAAATAATTTGGCTAAGGTGTATGTAAACTTCCGACTTCAACTGTACACACACACACACACACACACATACATGTACATACTACACACATGCATGAACATCTGTTTGTAAATATCGACGTTGGTACCTCTTTGTGTGTGACCATCTCCATGATGGTACCAAAGGCAGGGATAGTAGAGATCCTAACTGACCTGTAAACCAGACAGGAGTTACAATAGAGACAGCTCTCAGCTTTATAAACACTACAAGGTGCAGCTCTGACAATAACAATATAAAACTGACCAACACCAACCAAGAGGATACGAGAGAGAGAGAGAGAGGGAGGAAGAGGTTACGAGAGAGAGAGGGAGGAAGAGGTTACGAGAGAGAGAGAGAGGGAGGAAGAGGTTACGAGAGAGAGAGAGAGGGAGGAAGAGGTTACGAGAGAGAGAGAGAGGGAGGAAGAGGTTACGAGAGAGAGAGAGAGGGAGGAAGAGGTTACGAGAGAGAGAGGGAGGGAGGAAGAGGTTACGAGAGAGAGAGGGAGGGAGGAAGAGGTTACGAGAGAGAGAGGGAGGAAGAGGTTACGAGAGAGAGAGAGGGAGGAAGAGGTTACGAGAGAGAGAGGGAGGAAGAGGTTACGAGAGAGAGAGGGAGGAAGAGGTTACGAGAGAGAGAGGGAGGAAGAGGTTACGAGAGAGAGAGGGAGGAAGAGGTTACGAGAAAGAGAGGGAGGAAGGTTAGGAGGGAGAGAGGAAGGAAGAGGTTAGGAGGGAGAGAGAGGTGAAGACAATCAGGACCTGAGGGTTGGAGGAGGGATCTGCTAAAAAGTGGGTGAGGAGGAAAGGGGTTAAGATATTACAGCTGAGCATGCTGGGATACCTCGAAATGCAGCCAATCAGAGAACGGGTTGAGTTAGTGTTGCAGACAGATGATGCGACGAACATGATTGGGTAGTTACTAGATGGTTATGCCAGAAAGGACAAAATCACCTATATCTTCAGTACATTAGATATTTTATATTAATTAAATATAGTTAAGGTTTGGGCTTATGAAATGGTTTAGGTTAGAGGTAAGAATTTGGGTTAGTGTTAAAAATCACATTTTATATTTAGAACGCATCCTACTTCCGTCCTTTCACGGTTATATAGTGATGACCGGCTTGTGGGTTAGTGACGCACCTTAACCTCTACAGGAAGAAACCCCAAAGAAGAGTTTTTTTTTTACCCAGAGTCAGACAGACTTGAAACCATCTGACAGAGCAAAGAAAATATGCATTTTTAGAGAGAGCACCTACTTTGTACTGGGTTCATGCTGTAGTGCCTCAGTGTCTCTATCTATCCCTGAGTTTGAGACACAATTTAGTTAAATTCAGTCAAGTTCACGTTATTTACCTTTGAGTCGTATTTGTTTCGCATTCTGTGCTCTTTGATTGTCTGCCCCAATCAAATAAACTATTAAACAAATCAAAATCTCCTGATGATGTGGGGTTCTTCCTGTGAGGTGGAGGTAGGGTCAAGGTGGCCAGACCAGGCAGCAGGGGGAAACTTACATTTCAGGGTCGCTGGAGAGAGTGATGAGAGCGGGCACCACCCTCTGAGCTACCAGCGTCTCATTCACCCCCTTCACCAGCAGCTGAATGGACAACACAGCCGAAAGGTCACAGTGATGTCACAGCCCAGGGCATGGACAGAGCCAGCAGTGTCATGGCAACACGCCGAAAGAGAGGGAGGAGGGGATTAAGAAAAACAGAAAGAAAGTGATAAACAACAAGAAGTAGCAGCATGGCACACACACTATGAGATGGTGGGAGGGGGGAGGGGGGTGTCTATACCAAAATGACAGTGAAGGGGGGAGAGGGGTGTCTATACAACTAAGACAGTGAAGGGGGGAGAGGGGTGTCTTAAACACAATGACAGTGAAGGGGGGTGCCTATACCACAATGACAGTGAAGGGGGGTGTCTATACCACAATGACAGTGAAGGGGGGGTGTCTATACCACTATGACAGTGAAGGGGGGTGTCTATACCACTATGACAGAGAAGGTGGGTGTCTAGACCACTATGACAGTGAAGGGGGGTGTCTATACCACTACGACAGTGAAGGGGGTGTCTATACCACTACGACAGTGAAGGGGGAGAGGGGTGTCTATACCACTACGACAGTGAAGGGGGGTGTCTATACCACTACGACAGTGAAGGGGGAGAGGGGTGTCTATACCACTACGACAGTGAGGGGGGGGGGGGGGGGGGGTCTATACCACTATGACAGTAAAGGGGGGAGGGGGGGGGTCTATACCACTATGACAGTGAAGGGGGGGGGGGTCTATACCACTATGACAGTGAAGGGGGGGGGGGGTCTATACCACTATGACAGTAAAGGGGGAGGGGGGGGGGGTCTATACCACTATGACAGTGAAGGGGGAGGGGGGGGGTCTATACCACTATGACAGTGAAGGGGAGAGGGGGGGTCTATACCACTATGACAGTGAAGGGGGGAGGGGGGGGGGGTCTATACCACTATGACAGTGAAGGGGAGAGGGGGGGTCTAGACCACTATGACAGTGAAGGGGGGTGTCTATACCACTACGACAGTGAAGGGGGTGTCTATACCACTACGACAGTGAAGGGGGAGAGGGGTGTCTATACCACTACGACAGTGAAGGGGGGTGTCTATACCACTACGACAGTGAAGGGGGAGAGGGGTGTCTATACCACTACGACAGTGAGGGGGGGGGGGGGGGGGGGTCTATACCACTATGACAGTAAAGGGGGGAGGGGGGGGGTCTATACCACTATGACAGTGAAGGGGGGGGGGGTCTATACCACTATGACAGTGAAGGGGGGGGGGGGGTCTATACCACTATGACAGTAAAGGGGGAGGGGGGGGGGTCTATACCACTATGACAGTGAAGGGGGAGGGGGGGGGTCTATACCACTATGACAGTGAAGGGGAGAGGGGGGGTCTATACCACTATGACAGTGAAGGGGGGAGGGGGGGGGGTCTATACCACTATGACAGTGAAGGGGGGAGGGGGGGGGGTCTATACCACTATGATAGTGAAGGGGGGAGGGGGGGGTTCTATACTACTATGATAGTGAAGCGGGGAGGGGGGGGGTCTATACCACTATGACAGTGAAGGGGGGAGGGGGGGGTCTATACAACTATGACAGTGAAGGGGGGAGGGGGGGGGTCTATACCACTATGATAGTGAAGGGGGGAGGGGGGGGGGTTCTATACCACTATGGCAGTAAAGGGGGAGGGGGGGGTCTATACCACTATGACAGTGAAGGGGGGAGGGGGGTCTATACCACTATGACAGTAAAGGGGGGAGGGGGGGGGTCTATACCACTATGACAGTGAAGGGGGGAGGGGGGGGGTCTATACCACTATGACAGTGAAGGGGGGAGGGGGGGGGGTCTATACCACTATGATAGTGAAGGGGGGAGGGGGGGGGTCTATACCACTATGATAGTGAAGGGGGGAGGGGGGGGTCTATACCACTATGACAGTGAAGGGGGGAGGGGGGGGGGGGGTCTATACAACTATGACAGTGAAGGGGGGAGGGGGGGGGGTCTATACCACTATGATAGTGAAGGGGGGAGGGGGGGGGGGTTCTATACCACTATGACAGTGAAGGGGGGAGGGGGGGGTATATACCACTATGACAGTGAAGGGGGGAGGGGGGGGGGGTCAATACCACTATGACAGTGAAGGGGGGGGGGGGGGGTCAATACCACTATGACAGTGAAGGGGGGGGGGGGTCTATACCACTATGACAGTGAGGGGGGAGTCTATACCACTATGACAGTGAGGGGGGGGGGTCTATACCACTATGACAGTGAAGGGGGGGGGGTCTATACCACTATGACAGTGAAGGGGGGGGGGTCTATACCACTATGACAGTGAAGGGGGGAGGGGGGGTCTATACCACTATGACAGTAAAGGGGGGGGGAAGAATGCAACATCTCTCCACCAAGAGTGTATTTTATCTAGGTCTTATTCCATTTCAGTCCTAGGCTTTTCCCTAGATCCTACCTCTTATGTGTTCACAAGGCTGGCTCTGGGATGGGGTTACATCTAAATCAGGCCATTAAAGGGAAGGCAATAATAAGCAGAGGCTGCTGCAGGGGAAAGACACAGGGAGGAAAACCAGTTGCATAATGCAACTGAAAACCCTTTAGAATCCATGGTCTGATATTAGCCACTAGAATATAAAGCTTTTTGTTCAGTGAGTTAACGTGTGTGTGTGTGGTGTGTCGCGGCAGGGTGTCATACCTCAAACATGCATGCAGCGGTACAGCGGACCAGAGCCGAGGTGTGGACCACGCCATACCACAGAACTGTCAGTAACAATTCATGGTACACTGGGTTAGCTCTAAGAGAGAGAGAGATGCGGGAGAGGAGGAGTGGAAAAGAGAGGGAGAGAGGAAAGAGGAGAAGGGAGAGAGATGGAGAGAGGAGGAGAGGAGAAGGGAGAGAGATGGAGAGAGGAAAGAGGAGAAGGGAGAGAGATGTGGGAGAGGAGTGGAAAAGAGAGGGAGAGGAAAGAGGGTGGAGACAGATATATGGAAGGAGGGGAGAGAGGAGGGAGAGAGGAGGAAGGGAGGAGGGAGAGAGAGGAGGGAGAGAAAGGAGGGAGGGAGAGTGGAGGGAGAGTGAGAGGAGGGAGAGAGGAGGGAGAGAGGAGGGAGAGAGGAAGGAGAGAGGAGGGAGAGAGGGAGAGTGGAAGGAGAGAGGGAGAGTGGAAGGAGAGAGGGAGAGTGGAGGGAGAGAGGAGGGAGAGTGGGTGAGTGAGAGGAGGGAGGGAGGAAGGAGAGTGAGGGAGAGTGGAGGGAGAGTGAGAGGAGGGAGAGTGAGGGAGAGTTAGAAAGAGAGGGGAAGAAGATAGAGACAGAGGGAGATCAAAGTAAATAATACACATTGCATATTTCAAAGGTATTACCCATCATCTCTGACTATTGTCTGTCTGTGCGTCTGTCTGTGTGTGCGTCTGTCTGTGTGTGCGTCTGTCTGTGTGTGCGTCTGTCTGTGTGTGCGTCTGTCTGTGTGTGCGTCTGTCTGTGTGTGCGTCTGTCTGTGTGTGCGTCTGTCTGTGTGTGCGTCTGTCTGTGTGTGCGTCTGTCTGTCTGTCTGTCTGTCTGTCTGTCTGTGCTCGTGTCTGTCCGCCCGCCCACTCCTCTCTCTCGCGCGCGCGCCGGTCAGTGTCCGTCCTCTCTCGCGCGCGCCGGTCAGTGTCCGTCCTCTCTCTCTCGCGCGCCGGTCAGTGTCCGTCCTCTCTCTCTCGCGCGCCGGTCAGTGTCCGTCCTCTCTCTCTCGCGCGCCGGTCAGTGTCCGTCCTCTCTCTCGCGCGCCGGTCAGTGTCCGTCCTCTCTCTCGCGCGCCGGTCAGTGTCCGTCCTCTCTCGCGCGCCCGCCGGTCAGTGTCCGTCCTCTCTCGCTCGCGCCGGTCAGTGTCCGTCCTCTCTCGCGCGCGCCGGTCAGTGTCCGTCCTCTCTCGCGCGCCCGCCGGTCAGTGTACGTCCTCTCTCGCGCGCCCGCCGGTCAGTGTACGTCCTCTCTCGCGCGCCCGCCGGTCAGTGTCCGTCCTCGCTCGCGCGCCCGCCGGTCAGTGTCCGTCCTCGCTCGCGCGCCCGCCGGTCAGTGTCCGTCTGTCTGTCTGTCTGTCTGTCTGTCTGTCTGTGCGTGCGTGCTAGTGTCTGTCCGCCCGCCCGCTCCTCTCTCTCGCGCGCGCCGGTCAGTCCCGTCCTCTCTCGCGCGCGCCGGTCAGTGTCCGTCCTCTCTCTCGCGCCGGTCAGTGTCCGTCCTCTCTCTCTCTCACGCGCGCCGGTCAGTGTCCGTCCTCTCTCGCGCGCGCCGGTCAGTGTCCGTCCTCTCTCGCGCGCGCGCCGGTCAGTGTCCGTCTTTTCTCTCGCGCGCCCGCCGGTCAGTGTCCGTCCTCTCTCGCGCGCCCGCCGGTCAGTGTCCGTCCTCTCTCGCGCGCCCGCCGGTCAGTGTCCGTCCTCTCTCGCGCGCCCGCCGGTCAGTGTCCGTCCTCTCTCGCGCGCCCGCCGGTCAGTGTCCGTCCTCTCTCGCGCGCCCGCCGGTCAGTGTCCGTCCTCTCTCGCGCGCCCGCCGGTCAGTGTCCGTCCTCTCTCGCGCGCCCGCCGGTCAGTGTCCGTCCTCTCTCGCGCGCCCGCCGGTCAGTGTCCGTCCTCTCTCGCGCGCCCGCCGGTCAGTGTCCGTCCTCTCTCGCGCGCCCGCCGGTCAGTGTCCGTCCTCTCTCGCGCGCCCGCCGGTCAGTGTCCGTCCTCTCTCGCGCGCCCGCCGGTCAGAGTCCGTCCTCGCTCGCGCGCCCGCCGGTCAGTGTCCGTCCTCGCGCGCCCGCCGGTCAGTGTCCGTCCTCGCGCGCCCGCCGGTCAGTGTCCGTCCTCGCGCGCCCGCCGGTCAGTGTCCGTCCTCGCGCGCCCGCCGGTCAGTGTCCGTCCTCGCGCGCCCGCCGGTCAGTGTCCGTCCTCGCGCGCCCGCCGGTCAGTGTCCGTCCTCGCGCGCCCGCCGGTCAGTGTCCGTCCTCGCGCGCCCGCCGGTCAGTGTCCGTCCTCGCGCGCCCGCCGGTCAGTGTCCGTCCTCGCGCGCCCGCCGGTCAGTGTCCGTCCTCGCGCGCCCGCCGGTCAGTGTCCGTCCTCGCGCGCCCGCCGGTCAGTGTCCGTCCTCGCGCGCCCGCCGGTCAGTGTACGTCCTCGCGCGCCCGCCGGTCAGTGTCCGTCCTTGCGCGCGCCGGTCAGTGTCCGTCCATCCACCCGTGCGTCTGTCCGTGTGCGTCCAGGTGTGTATTACCCCAGCTCTATGAAGGAGGCTCTGAGGCTGTCCAGAGGGGCGTGGGAGAGAGACAGGGTTGTCATGACGTCCTCTAGAAAACCAACCAGGAGCTTACGATCCTCATCCTGGTGGAACACACATTACACAGACGTTACACACACAGACTATGCTGAGTGTCAGTTGTTTTGTTGTTGTTTATTTCAACAAAATGTAACATTCATGAAGAGCACATGTTCATCTGAATAAACAAACATGTTTACCAACATCACAAGGTTAAATCACTATTGAAGATTTAATATTAAAATCAGCCAGGGGAAATGGAACTTGTTTTGTGCAACAGGGAGTGGCAATTGAACACGAGCTTCACATTAATTGTATTGTACAAACATTTCTGTCCTGTCGATCTATCTAACGGTGTTGATGTGTTATACTGGACTCACTCAGTTTTCCACCATGAAGCAGAAATCGGACAAAAAGAGTAGAACCAGATCACCTTCTTTTACACTACGATTTAACTATTAGATGTTCAATGTCTCTTTAAAATAAAATAAAAAATAAATAGTTCCACCTTATTAAAAGGAGAATTCAGTTTAAGCAACAAGGTTGACCTTAGAATGAGGGACAGCTAGAGGGATTAATAACATAAATAAATAAACAATCCTGTTCAGAAACGACTTTGTCAAAGCAACAAAATAACTAGGGCCTGACAACGATGGTGAAACTTGGAGAGATGTTGTGGTTGAGTGGGTTACATTCTTCCTAGACGTAACAGAGGATTCACGCAGGTGTCATAATGCACTGTTAGCATTTTAGCAAGTCTCCCTTCATATAGAAGCACCTGATTCATTGAATTTTCCAAGTGGTCTATACTAAAGAGCACTTAATTTAATATAACAGGCTTTTTTTTAAATTCTATATTAATGCACAATTTCTACCTAAAATATGAAAGTGGAACGACCAAGTTATTAGAAAGATGGATCACTGTCCCGATGCACAAAACCCCACTTGTTTACCTGATTGTAGCATGTCAGTACACCTGTAGCATAGACTGGAACTGTAGCCTTGGTGAGAATAGCATTCCCGGTTAAAGCATCTAGGAGAGAGAGAACAAACACTGGAGAAAGTGACATGTAACTTATTTCCACTTCAGTAGGTTTATAAAACAGAATATTTGGTATGCACACAAGACAAGACCCAAACAAAAACACACGGCAGAGGTATTGGCACCACGTGCTCGTTTAAACTTCGGAAATAGTCAGAGGATGAGGAGAGACAAGGAAACACCCAATCCTACTAATCCCAATAAAACTGATTGTTTACGAAAGGTGTGTGTGTGTCTTCCACTTACCAACATTCTCTTCAGAGAGCCGTAGGATCTCCTGGAACTGTGGTTTTACCTGAAAGAGAGAGGACACCCCGCTATAGTCAGCACCAATGTAATGAATCGGAAAGTGCAGATTGTGTCCAGCACGAGGCCAACAGCAGACCAGTACACATTCTTACCTTGGTGTTCGTGAAGATCTTGCCAAACGTACGGCAGAGTCTCCAGAAGAAGCGCGAGAACTCATGGACACACGTAGTGGAGGTTACAGTAATACCACCTACTATCTCTATCAGCTGGGGAAGACTGGAGAGAGGGGGGGGGGGGGTCAGGATTATGTGTGCGTGCCAGCATACATGTGTATCTGTGTGTGTGTGTTTGTATATACACTACATGACCAAAAGTATGTGGACACCTGCTCGTCAAACATCTTATTCCGAAATCATGGGCATCAATATGGAGTTGGTCCCCCCATTGCTGATATAACAGCCTCCACTCTCCTGGGAAGGCTTTCCACTAGATGTTGGAACATTGCTGCTATAACAGCCTCCACTCTCCTGGGAAGGCTTTCCACTAGATGTTGGAACATTGCTGCTATAACAGCCTCCACTCTCCTGGGAAGGCTTTCCACTAGATGTTGGAACATTGCTGCTATAACAGCCTCCACTCTCCTGGAAAGGCTTTCCACTAGATGTTGGAACATTGCTGCTAGAGCAGCCTCCACTCTCCTGGGAAGGCTTTCCACTAGATGTTGGAACATTGCTGCTACAACAGCCTCCACTCTCCTGGGAAGGCTTTCCACTTTCCAATGTTGGAACATTGCTTCCATTCAGCCACAAGAGCATCAGTGAGGTCGGACACTGATGTTGGGTGATTAGGCCTGGCTAGCAGTCTGCATTCCAATTCATCCCAAAGGTGTTCAATGGGGTTGAGGTTAGGGCTCTGTGCAGGCCAGTCAAGTTCTTCCACACCAATCTAGACAAACCATTTTTGTATGAACCTTGCTTTGTGCATGGGGGCATTGTCATGCTGAAACAGGAAAGGGCCTTCCCCAAACTGTTGCCACAAAGTTGGAAGCACAGAATCATCTAGAATGACATTGTATGCTGTAGCATTAAGATTTATTTTACTGGAACTAAGTTGCCCGAACAATGAAAAATAACCCCGGACCATTATTCCTCCTCCACCAAACTTTACAGTTGGCACTATGCATTGGGGCAGGTAGCGTTCTACTGGCATCCACCAAACCCAGGTCTGTTCGCCGGACTGCCAGATGGTGAAGAGTGATTCATCACTCCAGACAATGTGTTTTCACTGCTCCAGAGTCCAATGGCAGCGAGCTTTACATCACTCCAGTCGACGCTTCACATTGCGCATGGGGATCTTAGGCTTGTGTGCGGCTGCTCAGTCATAGAAAACCATTTCATGAATCTCCCGATGAACAGTCATTGTGCTGACGTTGCTTCAAGAGGAAGTTTGGAACTCGGTAGTGAGCGTTGGAACTGAGGACAGATGATATTTACGTGCTACGTGCTTCAGCCTTTGGCGGTCCCGTTCTGTGGGCTTGTGTGGCCTACCACTTTGTGGCTGAGCCATTGTTTCTCCTAGATGTTTCCACTTCACAATAACAGCACTTACAGTTGACCAGGGCAGCTCTAGCAGGGCAGAATAACAGCACCAGGGCAGCTCTAGCAGGGCAGAATAACAGCACCAGGGCAGCTCTAGCAGGGCAGAATAACAGCACCAGGGCAGCTCTAGCAGGGCAGAACAACAGCACCAGGGCAGCTCTAGCAGGGCAGAACAACAGCACCAGGGCAGCTCTAGCAGGGCAGAACAACAGCACCAGGGCAGCTCTGGCAGGGCAGAACAACAGCACCGGGGCAGCTCTAGCAGGGCAGAACAACAGCACCAGGGCAGCTTTAGCAGGGCAGAACAACAGCACCAGGGCAGCTCTAGCAGGGCAGAACAACAGCACCAGGGCAGCTCTAGCAGGGCAGAACAACAGCACCAGGGCAGCTCTAGCAGGGCAGAACAACAGCACCAGGGCAGCTCTAGCAGGGCAGAACAACAGCACCAGGGCAGCTCTAGCAGGGCAGAACAACAGCACCAGGGCAGCTCTAGCAGGGCAGAACAACAGCACCAGGGCAGCTCTAGCAGGGCAGAACAACAGCACCAGGGCAGCTCTAGCAGGGCAGAAATTTGACGAACTGACTTGTTGGAAAGGTGGCATCCTATGACGGAGTGACGTTGAAAGTCACGGAGGCCTTCAGTCAGGCCATTCTACTGCTAATGTTTGTTGGCTGGAGTGCCTTTGGGTGGTGGACTATTCTTGATACACATGGGAAATGAGCGTGAAAAACACAGCAGCGTTGCAGTTCTTGACACAAACCGGTGAGCCTGGCAACTACCACCATAGCCCGTTCAACGGCACTTACATCTTTTGTGTTGCCTATTCACCCACTAAAATGGCACCCACACACACAATATATGCTTTAATTATCTTACTGCTTAAAAATCCTTCTTTAACCTGTCTCCTCCCATTCATCTACACTGGTTGAAGTGGATTTAACATCAATAAGGGATTATTGCTTTCACCTGGATTCACCTGGTCAGTCTGTCATGGAAAGATCCGGTGTGTTCCTAATGTTTTGTCCACTCAGTGTACATGTGTGTGTAGTGTATAGACCACTCACAGTTGATTGACCACCCACAGCAGACTGTCCCAGCCCGTAGTGCCCTCATGTTCTAGCTGGTAATCGTAGAGGATGAGGAGGCCGCTCAGCATCTCCCGGCTGCCCACGACAGTCGCTACATCCTGAAGAGGAGACGCTGGCCGAGGGAACCGCGTCACTGAGGGGTCAAACAGGAGTCATAGGTTAGGGGTCAGAATATGGTAGTCAGAACATAGCAAGGTTACTGGCTTCCAACTTCCTGTGTGTTTCCTACCCTCTATGGGGGGGATGTCTCCCTGCAGGGTGAGCCTGTGTGTTTCCTACCCTCTATGGGGGGGGGGGGGAGATGTCTCCCTGCAGGGTGAGCCTGTGTGTTTCCTTCCCTCTATGGGGGGGGGATGTCTCCCTGCAGGGTGAGCCTGTGTTTCCTACCCTCTATGGGGGGGGGATGTCTCCCTGCAGGGTGAGCCTGTGTTTCCTACCCTCTATGGGGGGGATGTCTCCCTGCAGGGTGAGCCTGTGTTTCCTACTCTCTATGGGGGGGATGTCTCCCTGCAGGGTGAGCCTGTTTTTCCTACCCTCTATGGGGGGGATGTCTCCCTGCAGGGTGAGCCTGTGTGTGAAGGGAGCGTTCTGGAGCACCACAGAAAACAGAGGAGGGATGAGAGACTGGAGGGCCGACAGGAACATGTGGAGCTTGTGTTCATCAAGACCATGTTCACCCTGCTTGGGGGTTGGGTAGAGAGAGTAAAATTGGAGAGAGAGAAAGAGGGAGCAAGAGAGAGAGACAGAGAAATGAAGAGCGACAGAGAGAGAGACAGAGGAGAGTTAGAGCTTCTCCATCTAGACTGATCAACCTTATTGATCCATTGAGATCAAAAGCACATTTTTTCTTACACATGTCAAATAACCAAAGCCCTGTGGGACTACCTACCTTGAGAAGTTTCTCTATGCGGGCCAGCAGAGAGGGGATGAGAGTGGTCTGGAGGATTCCCAGCTCTGTGGTCCAGGCAGCGAATGCTGGGATGAACACCTGGTGGATAGCACTGACCACCCTCTCCGATGGGTCACCGAGGGACAACAACATCAACTCAAAACCCTGACCGCAACATGAACACAACACAACCACAGTTCATTTAACCAAACACAACACCGGTTATAAAAGCCTTTTTCTAACGCACGTACACACACACACCTGGGAGTACTTGTCAGGGTCGTCGATGTATCCCATGATGATAGCGAGGCTTTTGACCACGGCCTCTCTGACCATGTCTGCCTTGTCTTCAGCCAGCATCTGCTGCAGCATGGACAACACCAGCGAACTACGTATCTCCTTCTGTTAACACAAACACATAGGCAGAGTGAGAACACACACTCAGCTACACGTGTGTGTGTGTCTAACAGGCAGATAAGCTGTGTGATAACATGAGTTTAAGTACCGGTGTGTGTGTATGTATGTGACAGAGAGAGACAGATCGTGTATGTATGTGACAGAGAGAGACAGATCGTGTATGTATGTGACAGAGGGAGACAGATCGTGTGTGTGCGCGAGTCTTACAGGCAGGTAAGATGCTAAGGCTCCACAGGCCTCTGCTACCAACAACCTCCTCTCTGAATACTTATGGTTGATCTGGAGAGAGAGCGAGAGCGAGAGAGAGAGAGAGAGAGACTGTCTGATCACAGCTAAACTACATTGATCCTCAAAAGAATAGACATGGAAACAACCACACATTCACAGCCCAGTAAGATGTACAACATCAGAAATTAATACAGCATGCAGACCTGATGGCATCCTAAATGAGATTCTCAAACACACTAGATCAAAATTTCTACTGGCTATATTAAAACGGTTTAATTTGATCCTGAGTGTAGGTTATTTCCCTGACATCTGGAATCAAGGACTCATAACCCCAATCTTTAAGAACGGAGACAAATTTGACCCCGACAATTACAGAGGCATTTGTGTGAACAGTAACCTGGGGAAGGTTTTCTGTAGTATTATAAATGTAAGAGTTGCCTTAATCAGCACAATGTCTTGAGTAAAAGCCCAATTGGATTTATACCAAAACATCACACGACTGATCATATTTACACCCTACACACCCTAGATAAACATGTCCACCAAAATAATACCAAAATATACACTTGCTTTATCGACTTCCAAAAAGCATTTGATTCTATTTGGCATACAGGACTGTTCTACAAAGTTATTGAAAGTGGTGTAGGAGGTAAAACATGACATAATTAAATCAATGTATACTGGCAATACGTGCAGCATTAAAATTGGCAAGAAAATAACAGAATTCTTTAACCAGGGGTGGGGCCTTCGTCAGGGTTGCAATCTGAGCCCTGCACTCTTCAATATTTACATCAACGAATTGGTCACTATTCTAGAACAATCCTCAGCCCCTGGTGTTAGTCTCCACAATTCAGAGGTTAAATGCCTACTCTTCACAGATGACCTATGCCTGCTGTCACCCACAGCACATGGCCTACAGCAGAGCCTGGACCTGCTAGAGCAGTACTGTCAGAGCTGGGCCCTGGCAGGAAACCCCAAAAATACTAAAATAATTTCCAGAGAAGATCCAGATCCCAGGGAATTAGACCAAAGTTCACAATTGGTACAAAATATATAGAGTACTGTACACACTACAATTACTGAGGTTTAAAAATAAGCTCAACTGGACACCTTAATGAGGCAGTGAATGAACTGAGAGAGAAAGCACGCAGGGCATTCAAATACCTGTGGGGTCCAAATGAAAAACAAGATTTCATCAAATGGGACAAACACCCCATTGAAACCTGCATGCAGATTTCTGTAAGATTCTCCTACATGTCCAGAGGAAAACTACAAACAATGCATGCAGGGCAGAATTAGGCCAATATCCACTAATAATAAAAACTCAAAAAATAGCAATTAAGTTTTGGAAACATCTAAAATACAGTGACCCACTCTCATATCATTACCAAGCCCTGCAATGCCAAGAGCTGAGCAAAGAAAAGAGTCCCCTCATCCAGCTGGTCCTGGGGCTGAGTTCACAAACCGGTTCTACTAACACACTGAAGCCTCAGGACCAGAACATCCAATCAATCAGGATAAAACAAATTACAACACAGTCAAAACAAAACTATATTGATTATTGGGAAACACAAACACAAGCACAAAGCAAAATGCAGTGCTATTTGGCCCTAAATCGACAGTACACCGTGGCTAAATATTTGACCATGGTTACTGATCAAAACCTTAGAAAAACCTTGACAAAGTACAGGCTCAGTGAGCACAGCCTTGCCATTGAGAAGGGTAGACACAGGAAAACCTGGCTCCCTGTAGAGGAAAGGCTGTGCAACCACTGCACAACAGCAGAACCTGAGACGGAGCTGCATTTCCTGACAAAATGTCAAAAATATAAAACAATTAGAGTGTGTCATTTCCCCAAATGTGAAACCCTTATTCAAGGTTTTAAAGACCTCTCTGATGAGAGTAGGCTACCCGTCCTGTTGGGGGAGGATGCAGAGAGCTGTGGGTTGGCAGCGCACTACATTGCTGCCTGCCATAAGTTGAGGGACAGTATCTGAGTGACCAATCAACCTGCACATGTACTCTACTGTATGCTTATTGTTATTGTTGACTGTATGGTTATTTTCATATTGTAAATATCCAAAGTAAGCTTCGGCAATATGTACATTGTTACATCATGCTGAGAGAGACAGACAGACAGACAGACACAGACACAGACAGAGACACACAGACACACAGACAGACATAGACAGACATAGACAGACATAGACAGACAGAGACACACAGACAAACAGGGACACACAGACAGACAGAGACACACAGACAGACAGACACAGACACACACAGACAGAGACACAGACACACACAGACACACACAGGCACACACAGGCACACACAGACATAAGCTGCTGAGTTCTTCTGCCAAATATAGAATTAGAGTTGGATAAATGTAGATAAACCTGGATTCCCCACCCCCCCCCCCCCCCCCCCCCCCCACAAGGACATATTGGATTCTACCCTCTACATCAAATCAAAATTCCATACCTAAAACCTTGATTTTGGACAAAATTACCTGAATGGATTCTTACTACCAAATATTATCAAGAAAAAACTTATAACAAACAAAAACCTGCAGAAGAAACACAGCGGAAACCTGGACACACCATCAAAACAAAACTGAGTGAGTAACGTTCAATAATCTCTAGGTCATTTTCTTATATAAAGCTAAGTAAATAGGCTACTAAACTACCAAGCTGCTAGGACAGAACTGACCTGGCTGCAACTTCAATTAGCACGGAGGTGTGAAACGAGATGTGTGAAATCTCGAGTCTAACAATGGCAGCAGAGTTTCACAGCCTCCCAGAACCAAACAGAGGCCTTTGATGTCAGTCCCCTGCTCCATGGCACATGCCTGGGCAGATATCATCACAGTACAGTAGCCCTTGGATATTAAAAACACTACACAAATAAGTACAAAACAAGCTCCTCAAGGACAATCCAGAGACCATATTTGCTGACTGCTAAAAAGAGGGGAACATAAGCAACTTAATTTTCCACACAGACCATCCCCTGGTTATGGCACAGTGCTATAAGAGCACTACTCCTATGTCAAGAGAGAGGGTATTGGCCCAGGGTGGAAACTCAGAATACTAGACATTGAAGAAATAGAAACAACCTCTCAACGTGTACAAGTCTGGAACAGTAATGGTGCAGGGCCTCCTCTAGCAGATCCAGCAGGACTTTTACGGGATCAAAGACAGAGCACAGCAGGACAATATCTCTCTCTGTGACGAATCCACCATCAGTCTGATCAACTCATCAAACAGTCCTGTATACGAGGATAGTCTCCCCCCTGCACTGAACACACCTCTTCAAACTGTCCTGCAGACGAGGATAGTCTCTCCCTGTAGACGAGGATAGTCCCCCCCCTAGCACTGAACAACACACCTCTTCAAACTGTCCTGCAGACGAGGATAGTCTCCCCCCAGCACTGATGACACCTCTTCAAACTGTCCTGCAGACGAGGATAGTCTCCCCCCAGCACTGATGACACCTCTTCAAACTGTCCTGCAGACGAGGATAGTCCCTCCCCCAGCACTGAACAACACACCTCTTCAAATTCATCCACACCCCAATCAGCTGAGACCACCCCAAACAAACCCCAGCCACACCCTATATAGCCCCCCCCAGATGAGACCAATGCCCCTTCTGTCCCCCCTGCAGCAAGGACCTCAACATGACAGCAGGACATATGCCCACGCCGTGAGCAGAGCAACAGGCCCAACCCCCACTAATACATCCCCCCAAGCCTCATCCTGCGACCTAAGAGGTCTGTATCAGATGCTCAACGCGCTCTGCTCACACCTACTGTGATGGTCCGAGCCTAAACCACACTAGACACTATGGAACACAAAGATTTTACTATCTCATGCTGGAATATACAAGGTCTGAGGTCATCTGCCTTCGGCCTAAAGAGCAGGAACCCCGACTTCAAAGAAATTGAAAATACAGACATTGTAACCCTACAAGAAACATGGCATAGAGGAGACAAACACACTGGTTGCCCTCTAGGTTATAGAGAGCTGGTAGTCCCATTCACCAAACTACCAGGTATGAAAAAGGGAAGAGACTCAGGGGGTTTGCAAATTTGGTATAGAGCAGACCTAACCCACTCTATTAAATGAATCAAAACAGGAACATTTTACATCTGGCTATAAATTAATCAGGAAATGATACCAACAGAGAAAAATGTCCTCCTGTGTGCTACCTATATCCCCTCATTAGAATACCCATACTTTATTGAAGACAGCTTCTCCATCCTAGAGGGGGAGATCAATCATTTCCAGACCCAGGGACATGATCTAGTCTGTGGCGACATAAATGCCAGAACTGAACAAGAACCCGACACCCTCAGCATACAGGAGGACAAACGCCTACCTGGAGGTGACAGCATTCCCAGCATTCCCTAACCAACAAAAATGGGTCACAACTCCTGCAGCTCTGTTGCATGCTGGGTATGTACATAGTTCATGGTAGGCTTCGAGGGGACTCCTACGGAAGGTACACCTATAGCTCATCCCTTGGCAGTAGTACTGATTACTTTATCACTGACCTCAACCCAGAGTCTATTCGAGCGTTCATAGTCAGCCCACTAACACACCTATCAGAGCACAGCAAAATCACAGTCTACCTGAATAGAGCAATACTCAATTTTGAGGCATCAAAGCCAAAGAAACTGCACAAAATGAAGGACAGTAGCGTAGAAACCTACCAAAAAAAAAATATTAGGCAATAACAAATTCAAAGAGAAAACAAGACACTCACAGCCAACGTAAAAATACACGATTCCAACATGGATTGTCTACTCAGGGAAAACAGGGCGATGAAGGAGACGCTACTAGACATACAAAGTTGTAGTATGCGTGAAAATATATTTTTTTCTGGTATTCCTGAGGACGCATCCAATAATCCAGAGGGCGCGATCAGAGAATTCATGAAATTCGCATTGAAACTTCCTATATAGACTCTAAACAAGGTGGCTTTCCAACGGGTACACAGACTTGGAGCTCGGAGCAACATGACCAATGGTCGCCGACCGATCATCGCCAAATTTGAACACTACCAATAGAAGGAGCTGATCAAGAGCAGAGGAAGGGAGCTTAAAGGGACCAAATTCAGTCTCAATGACCAAGGGAGATAAACAAACGTTGTAATAGACTGTATCCGGTACAAAGACCGCAATGGATGGATGGTAGGCGTGCCTTTCTCATTGTGGACTAACTCTTTATAGATGGACAGCTATTCCCGAGACAGCTCCATAACACTGTGGCTGTACTAAATTCTACAGGGACTTCAGGTTACAAAAAACTGTTTAAAATATGTGAACACTATGAAGTGGATATGAACACACACGTACTCAACTACATGCTTGCTTACACATGTGGACTTATACATACACACACCTGACCTCGCTCTCTTCTCTCTCTCTCTAATGCCGAGAACTGTTTTATAATTTAATGTGTTTATTTTTTGTTTATCTTTTTTATATATTTGTCTACAAGTTTATATATGTTTACAACAAGCAAGGGGAAGATATCAGAATAGGGGCATTGGGGAATAATAACATATTGTACGGAATACATTTGTCCTGTAGTGAAGCCGTCTCCAGAGTAATGCAAGGTCTCGTTCATGATCATGTGAAACGTCAATTCCTATGGAAATACTGAGGTGTGTTTTTCAATGATGTTAAAGGTCATTATGATGCAACTATGACGGTGATACGATATGGATTACAATTATGAATATTAATGCTATACGCACTACATGTCACACGCATAGACACTCAAACATGCAGAGTTAATATTCATTTGGACATCACACATTATAGTCTTACTCTTATACAGACGTAATACACACTCTCATTATATCATATCCAATATCATACACAGCAACCTACTCAGATTTGTTACACACATAATTTGTCAACATTTTCTAACATCTGTGCATTGGCTCACAGGCAAACAGGCAAGGGAATAAAACAAATATTGCTAGAACCTATTTCTTAAATTCTAAATATCAGACATTTGAAAGCTCTAGTTTTGACCTTCATAATACCTCTGATGGCAGTAACTTTACAAGCACGAATGATGGTCAATTTAGACTGAGAATAGTATCTAGTTATGGTAAGGGGTGAAATAAGTATAGCTAGTTATAATTGTAACGGTTTGGCAGATTATAAAAAAAGATGATCAGTCTTTACATGGATAAAAGAAAAGGAATATAACCTATACTGTTTACAGGAAACTCAATAAATCCTTAGATGAAGTTTAAAAAGGAATGGGGTGGTGAAATACTCTTCTGTCATGGACAAAGGAACTCAAAGGGTGTGATGATATTAATTAACAAAAATTTCGATCTAAATGTGCAAATAATCAGGAATGATTCGCAAGGAAGGTGGATTCTTTTTGAATATGAAAGTGGACGAAGAAGAGATTTGGCTCATTAATCTATATGGTCCAAATCAGCATGATCCACACTTCTTCGAAAACATTTATACCAATTTATTGAACTTACAGACAACAAATGATCTAATCATTATGGTAGAAGACTATAACACAGTGTTAAGTACTTCAATGGACCTTAAAGGTAATCACTCTACAAACTATCATCACCGTGCCCTTAAGGAAATCACAAATATTATGGACACATTAGAAATAGTGGATATTTGGAGACTAAAAAACCCTGACCTAGTGAGATATACATGGAGGAAACTTAATCAAGCTAGTCGTCTTGACTACTTTCTTGTCTCTTTCAAAGGTTAAAAAAGTTAATAAGGAGAGAGACAGAATGCGATCGGATCATCATCTAATTGGTATTCACATAACTCTTATATATTTTCCACGTGGACGGGGATATTGGACATTTGATCGAAGTTTACTGGAGGACAACTTATTTTTAACTAAGACAAAATATCTAATAACTGAATTTTTCCAGTATAATATAGGTTCAGAAAACCCCCTTAATGTTTGGGATATGTTTAAATGTACCTTCAATTCAATATTCATCAATAATAAGAAAGCAGTTTCTGGCTAAAGAGACAAGATTAACAAGGGAAATCCATTAACTAATAGTACAGGTAGATAGAAATAAAAACAATACTACAGAGATACAAAATAAGTTGGAAGAAAAACAAAAAGAACTGGAGGAACTTATTCAAGAACGATCTAATGTAATCTATTACAAAAATAAAGCAAACTGGATGGAATATGGAGAAAAATGCACAACATTCTTCCTGAATCTCCACTACAGGAACGCTAACAAAAATAATTTCCAGAAACTCGTTACTGAAGACGGAGTCATCTATGATTTTCCAAATGATATTTTAAGAGGAAGCTAATTATTTCAGGCAGATGTTCTCTTTTTCGTCTCATCCTCTCCCACTGAATGAAGATTACGGTAAGGAATTATTTCCAAATAATATAAAAAATGGAAAATTAACAAAATGTACAGAAAGATCAGTGTGAAGGCCAAATTACAGAGGAAGAACTTTGAGGCTATTAAATCCTTTCAGTCTGGACAACCCCAGGGCTTGATGGCATACCGGTAGAGGTATATCAAGTATTCTTTGATATACTAAAAGCTCCATTATTAGATTGTTTTAACTACTCCTATAGAAATGTTAATCTGTCTGGTACTCAGTAGAAATGTCTGATTTCTCTATTATTTAAACAAGACCCAGATGGCAAATATAAAGACCCGGTCTATTTAAAAAACTGGAGGCCCCTACCACTTCAATGTTGTGATGCAAAAATACTAGCAAAATGCATAGCACTCAGAATTAAAAGTGTTTTTACCAGGTATTGTTCATCCTGATCAGACAGGTTTTTTACATGGACGATACAGTGGAGATAATATACGACAACTACTAGAAATAATAGAACATCATGAAACATATAAGAAGCCAGGACTGGTATTTATAGCAGATTTTGAAAAGGCATTTCTTAAAGTAATACTGGATTTTATTTATAAATGCCTGGATTTTTTCGATTTCAGTAATTATCTTATTAAATGGGTCAAATGTATAGCACAGGTGTAAAATAGTAAATAACAGCTACTTCTCAGAGAGTTTTGAATTGTCAAGGTGTTAAACAAGGGTGTCCGCTGTCACCATATCTATTCGTTATGGCCATTGAAATGCTAGCTATTAAAATCAGATCCAACAACAACATTAGAGGATTAGAAATCCAAGGCTTAAAAACAAAGGTATCCATGTATGCCGATGACTCAAGTTTTATATTAAGTCCACAAGCTAGATCCCTGCAATGTCTCATTAAAGATCTAGATAACTTTTCTGTACTCTCTGGACTAAAATCTAATTATGATAACTGTACAATTTACATATTGGATCCTTAAAAAAAAAAAACTTTTACATTACCTTGCAGCTAACCTATAAAATGGGCTGATGGTGAAGTAGGAGAGAAAGAGAGAGAAAAGGAGGAAGGAGTAGATACCTGTTCCCAGCATTGTGGTAGGAGTTCAGCCTCAACTCTGGTAGGACCAACATGTCTGGCAAACGCCACACAACCTGTTAGGATCATCCGCCTATAGACATACATACACAACCTGTTAGGATCACCTACCTACAGACACAACCTGTTAGGATCACCTACCTATAGACATAACCTGTTAGGATCACCTACCTATAGACACAACCTGTTAGGATCACCTACCTATAGACATATAGACACAACCTGTTAGGATCACCTACCTATAGACACAACCTGTTAGGATCACCTACCTATAGACACAACCTGTTAGGATCACCTACCTATAGAAACAACCTGTTAGGATCACCTACCTATAGAAACAACCTGTTAGGATCACCTACCTATAGAAACAACCTGTTAGGATCATCTACCTACAGACACAACGTGTTAGGATCACCTACCTATAGAAACAACCTGTTAGGATCACCTACCTATTTAAACAACCTGTTAGGATCACCTACCTATAGAAACAACCTGTTAGGATCATCTACCTATAGACACAACCTGTTAGGATCATCTGCCTATAGAAACAACCTGTTTGGATCACCTACCTATAGACACAACCTGTTAGGATCACCTACCTATAGACACAACCTGTTAGGATCACCTACCTATAGGATCACCTACATATAGACACAACCTGTTAGGATCACCTACCTATAGACACAACCTGTTAGGATCACCTACATATAGACACAACCTGTTAGGATCACCTACCTATATACATACAGACACAACCAGTTAGGATCACCTACCTATATACATACAGACACAACCTGTTAGGATCATCTGCCTATAGAAACAACCTGTTTGGATCTACCTATAGACATACAGACACAACCTGTTAGGATCACCTACCTATAGAAACAACCTGTTTGGATCTACCTATAGACATACAGACACAACCTGTTAGGATCATCTACCTATAGACATACAGACACAACCTGTTAGGATCACCTACCTATATACATACAGACACAACCTGTTAGGATCATCTGCCTATAGAAACAACCTGTTTGGGTCTACCTATAGACATACAGACACAACCTGTTAGGATCACCTACCTATAGACACAACCTGTTAGGATCACCTACCTATATACATATAGACACAACCTGTTAGGATCACCTACCTATAGACATACAGACACAACATGTTAGGATCACCTACCTATAGAAACAACCTGTTTGGATCTACCTATAGACATACAGACACAACCTGTTAGGATCACCTACCTATAGACACAACCTGTTAGGATCACCTACCTACAGACACAACCTGTTAGGATCACCTACCTATAGACACAACCTGTTAGGATCACCTACCTATAGACACAACCTGTTAGGATCACCTACCTTATAGACACAACCTGTTAGGATCACCTACCTATAGGATCATCTACCTATAGACATACAGACACAACCTGTTAGGATCACCTACCTATAGGATCATCTACCTATAGACATACAGACACAACCTGTTAGGATCACCTACCTACAGACACAACCTGTTAGGATCACCTACCTATAGACACAACCTGTTAGGATCACCTACCTTATAGACACAACCTGTTAGGATCACCTACCTATAGGATCATCTGCCTATAGACATACAGACACAACCTGTTAGGATCACCTACCTATAGACATACAGAAACAACCTGTTAGGATCACCTACCTATAGACACAACCTGCTAGGTAGATGATCCTATAGACACAACCTGTTAGGATCATCTACCTATAGACACACAGACACAACCTGTAGTTAATAAACACACACACACCATCAAGATCATCTATGATCATCAGTCTAGAAACACAGAGATAACAGCTAGGTATAAAATCCGACACCTCTGTTCGTCGTCAGGTCTCTTGATGAGGTTGAAGAGGATGTGAAGGAGCTGGTCTCTCTCTTTAGGCTCCGGGTGGAGACATGCTGTACACAGGATGAGAGGAATCAACTCCTAGAGAGACAGAGAGAGAGACAGAGAGAGACAGAGAGAGATTAGAGAGAGAGAGGGAGAGAGAGAGAGAGAGAGAGAGAGAGAGAGAGAGAGAGAGAGAGAGAGAGAGAGAGAGAGAGAGAGAGATTAGAGAGAGAGAGATTAGAGAGAGAGAGAGAGAGAGAGATTAGAGAGGGATATGAGAGAGGGATGGAGAGAGAGAGGGAGATTAGAGAGGGATATATAGAGAGAGAGAGATGGAGAGAGGGATGGAGAGAGAGGAATATAGAGAGAGAGAGAGATTAGAGAAGAGAGAGAGAGAGAGATTAGAGAAGAGAGAGAGATTAGAGAGGGATATGAGAGAGGGATGGAGAGAGAGAGATTAGAGAGGGATATGAGAGAGGGATGGAGAGAGAGAGAGAGATTAGAGAGGGATATGAGAGAGGGATGGAGAGAGAGAGAGATGGAGAGAGAGAAAGGGATGGAGAGAGAGAAAGGGATGGAGAGAGAGAAAGGGATGGAGAGAGAGAAAGGGATGGAGAGAGAGAAAGGGATGGAGAGAGAGAAAGGGATGGGGAGAGAGATTGATGGAGAAAGAGGGGAATGGATAGAGATCAGCTTGGAGTTGTGGCTCTTTGGTTTAAGCAGGGGGCGGGGCAGTCAAACAGCACAGAAAGGGTTTGCAGGCCAGGGGTGGGTGTGGGGGGCAAAGGTTAAGAGAGAGGGAGTTTAACAACAACACTGTAATCCTCAACAGAAACAGAACGATGGTCAAATGAACTGGAAAAGATGTGCAGTTATGTACATCCATGTATCAATGTCTCATGGTTTTATAATATGAATGACTGGTACCCCTTGGTTTAGACCAAGTTCCTACTAAAATGTGGAAGACACATTTCGGTTGAATGCATTCAGTTGTGCAACTGACTAGATATCCCTTTCCCCACTTCAACCTTGTTCTATTCCAGAACCAGTGAACCCTATATGACATTGTTCTATTCCAGAACCAGTGAACCCTATATGACATTATTCTATTCCAGAACCAGTGAACCCTATATGACATTGTTCTATTCCAGAACCAGTGAAGTCAAACCTATATTTAAACCAGGGGTGGCCAACTACAACCTATCGCAGAGCGACACCATGGTAACATATTTAAACCAGGGGTGGCCAGCTAGGACCTATCGCAGAGTGACACCATGGTAACATATTTAAACCAGGGGTGGCCAACTACAACCTATCGCAGAGCGACACCATGGTAACATATTTAAACCAGGGGTGGCCAACTACGACCTATTGCAGAGTGACACCATGGTAACATATTTAAACCAGGGGTGGCCAACTAGGACCTATTGCAGAGTGACACCATGGTAACATATTTAAACCAGGGGTGGCCAACTACGACCTATTGCAGAGTGACACCATGGTAACATATTTAAACCAGGGGTGGCCAACTAGGACTTATTGCAGAGTGACACTATGGTAACATATTTAAACCAGGGGTGGCCAACTACGACCTATTGCAGAGTGACACCATGTTCAGTGCAAATTAAGTCATTTTAGACTATTGAGATGCAGCCCAGTCACTTTAATAATGTTTACATTACTCATATCACATCTACAGTGAGGAGAACAAGTATTTGATAACCTGCAAAATCGGCAGTGTTTCCTACTTACAAAGCATGTAGAGGTCTGTCATTTTTATCATAGGAACACTTCAACTGTCAGAGACGGAATCTAAAACAAAAATCCAGAAAGTCACATTGTATGATTTTTAAGTAATTCATTTGCATTTTATTGCATGACATAAGTATTTGATACATCAGTAAAGCAGAACTTAATATTTGTTACAGAAATCTTTGTTTGTAATTACAGAGATCATATGTTTCCTGTAGTTCTTGACCAGGTTTGCACACACTGCAGCAGGGATTTTGGCTCATTCCTCCATGCAGACCTTCTGCAGATCCTTCAGGTTTCGGGGCTGTCGCTGGGCAATACGCACTTTCAGCTCCCTCCAAAGATTTTCTAATGGGTTCAGGTCTAGAGACTGGCTAGGCCACTCCAGGACCTTGAGATGCTTCTTACGGAGCCACTCCTTAGTTGCCCTGGCTGTGTTTCGGGTCGTTGTCATGCTGGAAGACCCAGCCACAACCCATCTTCAATGCTCTTACTGAGGGAACGAGGTTGTTGGCCATGATCTTGCGATACATGGCCCCATTCATCCTCCCCTCAATACGGTGCAGTCGTTCTGTCCCCTTTGCAGAAAAGCATCCCCAAAGAATGTTGTTTCCACCTCCATGCTTCACGGTTGGGATGGTATTCTTGGGGTTGTACTCATCCTTCTTCCTCCAAACACGGCGAGTGGAGTTTAGACAAAAAAGCTATTTTTGTCTCATCAGACCACATGACCTTCACCCATTCCTCCTCTGGATCATCCAGATGGTCATTGGCAAACTTCAGACGGGCATGGACATGCGCTGCCTTGAGCAGGGGGACCTTGCGTGCGCTGCAGGATGTTTGAGACTGTGGTCCCAGCTCTCTTCAGGTCATTGACCAGGTCCTGCCGTGTAGTTCTGGGCTGATCCCTCACCTTCCTCATGATCATTGATGCCCCACAAGGTGGGATCTTGCATGGAGCCCCAGACCGAGGGTGATTGACCGTCATCTTGAACTTCTTCTATTTTCTAATAATTGTTGTTGCAACAGTTGTTGCCTGCTCACCAAGCTGATTGCCTATTGTCCTGTAGCCCATCCAAACCTTGTGCAGGTCTACAATTTTATCCCTGATGTCCTTACACACTCTGGTCTTAGCCATTGTGGAGAGGTTGGAGTCTGTTTGATTGAGTGTGTGGACAGGTGCAGTTAATACAGGTAATGAGTGGAGAACAGGAGGGCTTCTTAAAGAAAAACTAACAGGTCTGTGAGAGCCGAAATTCTTACTGGTTGGTAGGTGATCAAATACTTATGTCATGCAAAGGGTATATAACAAAGTATTGAGATAAGTATTTGGTCAATAACAAAATATTATTTTCCACCATAATTTGCAAATAAATTCATTAAAAATCCTACAATGTGATTTTCTGGATTTTTTTCTCCCTCATTGTCTGTCATACTTGAAGTGTACCTATGATGAAAATTACAGGCCTCTCATCTTTTTAAGTGGGAGAACTTGCACAATTGGTGGCTGACTAAATACTTTTTTGCCCCACTGTATAAGTATTGATTGTAAAGAGAACAGGTGGCAGGCAGTTTTACTGTTACACTAATTCAGTCAGTCATCAAAGTCAAGCGTCTTTTGTTCCTAGTCACGTGTCCATGGTGTGGAGAGTGTAGAACTTAAAAGGTGCGTCTTTGAGCTGGCAGTGGGAGGCCTACAAACAGTAGGAGCACAAAGGTGTGTGTGTGTTGATTCTGGCTGTCTAACGGACACAGAACAAAGTCCATACCCCCTGCCACCGAGGCAGAACAATCTCTTTTCTTCATCTTGTTTTTCCTACATTTTTGGTGGGAAGCCAGATTCTTCATAACTGTCAGTAGATCAGTAAAACAACAACTGTGATATGCAAATCACATGGACTGTGTGGTGAGCCCACCTGACTCCACCAACCACTCCTCCGCACACACCAGTGTCACACACAAACACACCACAGTGTCGCACACAAACACACCACAGTGTCGCACACAAACACACCACAGTGCCGCACACAAACACACCACAGTGCCGCACACAAACACACCACAGTGCCGCACACAAACACACCACAGTGCCGCACACAAACACACCACAGTGCCGCACACAAACACACCACAGTGCCGCACACAAACACACCACAGTGCCGCACACAAACACACCACAGTGCCGCACACAAACACACCACAGTGCCGCACAAACACACCATAGTGTCACACACAAACACACCATAGTGTCACACAAACTCACACACCACAATCTCATAGATGAGTCGAACCATAGCGGACTTCAACAAGCAATAGACTAAAGGTGTCCACATGCTCCCAGTCAAAACGGTTTGGTAGAGTTTGTGCGTACAGTTGACGTTGGAAGTTTACATACACCTTAGCCAAATACATTTAAACTCAGTTTTTCACAATCCCTGACATTTAATCCTAGTAAAAATTCCCTGTTTTAGGTCAGTTAGGATCACCACTTTATTTTAAGAATGTGAAATGTCAGAATAATAGTAGAGAGAATGACTTATTTCAGCTTTTATTTCTTTCATCACATTCCCAGTGCGTCAGAAGTTTACATACACTCAATTTGTATTTGGTAGCATTGCCTTTATACATTTGTTTAACCTGGGTCAAACGTTTCAGGTAGCTTTCAACAAGTTTCCCACAATAAGTTGGGTGAATTTCGGCCCATTCCTCATGACAGAGCTGGTGTAACAGTCTGGTTTGTAGGCCTCCTTGCTCGCACATGCTTTTTCAGTTCTGCCCACAAGTTCTGTAGGGTTGAGGTCAGGACTTTGTGATGGCCACCCCAATACCTTGACTTTGTTGTCCTTAAGCCATTTTGTCACAACTTTGGAAGTATGCTTGGGGTCAATGTCCATTTGGAAGACCCATTTGCGACCAACATTTAACTTCCTGACTGATGTCTTAAGATGTTGCTTCAATATATCTACATAATTTTCCTCCCTCATAATGCCATCTATTTGTGAAGTGCACCAGTCCCTCCTGCAGCAAAGCATCCCCACAACATGATGCTGCCACCCCCGTGGTTCACGGTTGGGATGGTGTTCTTCGGCTTGCAAGCATTCCCCTTTTTCCTCCAAAGATAATGATGGTCACTATGGCCAATCAGTTTCATCAGACCAGAGGACATTTCTCCAAAAAGTATGATCTTGGTCCCCATGTGCAGTTGCAAACCGTAGTCTGGCATTTTTATGGCGGTTTTGGAGCAGTGGCTTCTTTCTTGCTGAGCGGCCTTTCAGGTTATGTCGATATAGCACATGTTTTACTGTGGATATAGATACTTTTGTACCTGTTTCCTGCAGCATCTTCACAAGGTCCTTTGCTGTTGTTCTGGGATTGATTTGCACTTTTCGCACCAAAATACATTCATCTCTAGGAGACAGAACGTGTCTCCTTCCTGAGTGGTATGACAGCTGCGTGGTCCCATGGTGTTTATACTTGCATACTATTGTTTGTACAGATGAACGTGGTACCTTCAGGCGTTTGGAAATTGCTCCCAAGGACGAACCAGACTTGGAGGTCTACAATTTTTCTCTGAGGTCTTGACTGATTTCTTTTGATTTTCCCATGATGTCAAGCAAAGAGGCACTGAGTTTGAAGGTAGGCCTTGAAATACATCCACAGGTACACCTCCAATTGACTCAAATGACGTCAATTAGCCTATCAGAAGCTTCTAAAGCCATGACATAATTTTCTGAATTTTTCCAAGCTGTTTAAAAGGCACGGTCAACTTAGTGTATGTAAACTTCTGACCCACTGGAATTGTAATACAGTGAATTATACGTGAAATAATGTGTCTAAACAATTATTGGAAAAATTACTTGTGTCATGCACAAAGTAGATGTCCTAACCGACTTGCCAAAACTATAGCTTGTTAACTTCTTGCTCCTACTTGAGACGTCTGCGTCTCAAGTAGGAACCTGGAAATGCAAATGCGATACGCTAAATGCTAAATGTGCTCGTTAAAACTCAAACGTTCATTAAAATATACATGTAGGGTATTGAATTAAAGCTACACTCGTTGTGAATCTAGCCAACAAGTCAGATTTTTAAAATGCTTTTCGGGAAAAGCATGAGAAGCTATTATCTGATAGCATGCAACACCCCAAAATGCCTGAAGGCGACGTAAACAAATTAATTAGCGTAGCCGGCGCTACACAAAAACGCAGAAATAAAATATGAAACATTCATTACCTTTGATGATATTCTTTGTTGGCACTCCTATATGTCCCATAAACATCACAAATTGGTCTTTTTCCCGATTAAATCCGTCCATGAATGCCCAAAATATCCATTTGTATGGCCTGTCTGCATCACGAAAAAAGCTCTCTTCCAACACGCAAAGTCATGTTTAAAAATTATATAAGTTGCCTATATTCTTTGACAAAAAACTTCAACCTACTTTTATAACCCAACTTTAGGTATTTGTAAACGTTAATAAGTGATCAAATTGATCACTGGGCGATCTGTATTCAATAGCAGCTACAAAAGAAAACAGTGTCCATTTTTCAATCTTCCAAAATCGATTGGAGGTAGGCTGGATGGAATCAAGGATCTATTCGTAATGTCTCAATGGATTTTTGTCAATGAAAATGACGTCGTGTGGAAGCTGTAGGAATTGCATCCGTCTCCATATTAAATTTGGTTTCCTTTAAATAATCCATGAAAGGGGCGCATGGATACTTTTTTCAGATTTCAGTGACCAGTTTCTTGCGCTTTTCGATGAAACACACGCTCTGTTATAGTCACAGCCGTGATTTAACCAGTTTTAGAAACTTCAGAGTGTTTTCTATCCACACATACTAATCATATGCATATACTATATTCCTGGCATGAGTAGCAGGACGCTGAAAAGTTGCGCGATTTTTAACAGAATGTTCGAAAAAGGAGGGGGTAGGATAAAGAGGTTGAAATGTGTGGAGTGGTTAAAGAACTAGTTTTAATGACTCCAACCTAAGCGTAGGTAAACTTCTGACTTCAACTGTATATTATGATGACATTTTGTGAGGGTTTTGTTCGTTTTGGACATCGGTGGGTTTTTTTGGGCTGTTCGGACACATATTTTTTTCTGGATGCAAGCTAAAGTTCAGAGCCAAAGTTCACCTCCACTCGTCAGTGATTGGTCAACAGTAGGGATTCTTCAATAAATTATTTGTTGTCATTCCACAAGGAGCGACTCATTTTTCATGCACATTTTTTTCTTTGAGAAATACTGCATCAAACATCTTAGTTAGATGGAAAATTACACAACTAAGATCTCCTCTGCAAAAACATCCAAATGAATGACAACTCCAGAAATCTATCTTAGATTAATTCAGACTATTTTAAGGAAGTGTTTACTGGCTACTGCACATCAAGATGGACAAACAGTACTATTGCCTCTTTTTCGGTGGTGGAAGTTGGAGTCTTGTTTTAAAGTGTAATGCTGTTGATTGTTGATGTCATGAACATGTAAAGGGGCTGACATCCATAACAGTATATTCCTTTTTTTTTTTTACCTCAACATAGTGTGAAATACATACAAACAGTAGCCTAAATGTAGGATCATTTTGCTGCGGGAGATTCTGGATCTATCCCCCACAAGCATTACAATTACAATGGCGTTTTCATTGATTTGGTCGAGTTCGATTGATCCCTTTACCGCATAACTCTTAATTACTGAAACTAGCCATTACCCCTAACGGCAGGTAGCCTAGTGGTTAGAGCGTTGGACTAGTAACCGAAAGGTCGAATCCCCGACCTGACAAGGTAAAACTCTGTCGTTCTGCCCCTGAACAAGGCAGTTAACCCACTGAATTTGTTCTTAACTAGTTAAATAAAAATAAATAAATAAAAACTCATTTTAAAAAACATAAGCTTTTTCATACATTATCAAAATACTAGCATGGCTTTGTCCTGCTCGACTTTCAGATGAGACTGATGTGTGTTTGTAGCCAGTGGCGTGGGCCTGTGTTACACTTGGATGTGAGGTCAGGTGAGGTCATGCAAATGTGGGCGTGTCCAACTCACCTGGCACAGGTGTGCAACCATTCTCTAGGAGCAGAGAGGCATGCACAGAGCGAGACAAAGAGTGAGAGAGTGAAAGAAAGACAAAAGAGAAAGCAAGAGGACAAAAGTGGAAGAGAGGGGGAAGGAGAGATGAGAATTTGTGAAAAACAGTGGAGACAGACGTTGAATTCCAAACTAAAGACAGAAAGAAGCCCGTGTTGATGGGAGGATGGGGGAGGAGGGGGGAGATGAGGGAGGTACCTCTCGTTTGGCCAGGAGGACATTGGGGACGATGTGAGGGAGACAGCGACCCAACATCAGCATCACACTCTCCTCATTGTCTGCTATCCTCGACACCTAAGCGGGGGGAAGAGAAGGCTAATATTAAAGAGCGAAATACACATTTTGATATTTCACTGCTCTGAGGACTACATAGTTCAATGGTTTCAATAGTAATATAATATACTCTTAAACATAGAAAGCTGACACTATGGTCATGTGACTGATTAGGGGTGACCTCTGACCTCTTCCCCCAGACGACTGTCAGCTGACATCTTACAAAAGGACAACAGGGCCTGCTGGAACGCTGGTGACAACTTCCTGTCAATGAACACAAGGCGAAAAGATGAGAGTGAACGACAATCAAGCTCATTCCAGTCAAGAGAAATAGAATGAGTGTTTATTAAAGGCCACTGGCTCCATCTACAGGTCACACTGAGAAACTACACTATATCTTCAGACTAACCTGTTGGGCTGGTCAAACACCACCGTCCCTCTGCACTTCAGCTTGGCATGGGGTTGTGTAGAGGTGTGTGTAGGGGAACTGACGGTCTGAGTGGGGGGGTTGCCCTCAGTGTGGGGTTTGTCAGGTTCTGAGGCTCTCCTGATGTCCAGGTACTGACCGTTGTCCAGGGGGGACCGGGGAGGGGGAGGTGTGGATGAGGAGGAGAAGGAGTTGAGATGTGAGCCCTGGTCAGGAGGAGGGGGACACACAGTCCTTCTGAGGCTTTGGATCTCACTGGAGGAGAGAGAAAATAAATCAGAATAGCTGTAAAGTTGTAAGGATTGCAGCCTCCTGAATAGGAGTGGCAGGTAGCCTAGTGGTTAGAGGCAGGTAGCCTAGTGGTTAGAGGCAGGTAGCCTAGTGGTTAGAGGCAGGTAGCCTAGTGGTTAGAGGCAGGTAGCCTAGTGGTTAGAGGCAGGTAGCCTAGTGGTTAGAGGCAGGGTAGCCTAGTGGTTAGAGGCAGGGTAGCCTAGTGGTTAGAGGCAGGGTAGCCTAGTGGTTAGAGGCAGGGTAGCCTAGTGGTTAGAGGCAGGGTAGCCTAGTGGTTAGAGGCAGGGTAGCCTAGTGGTTAGAGGCAGGTAGCTTAGTGGTTAGAGCGTTGGGACAGTAACTGAAAGGTTGCTAGATCGAATCCCCGAGCAGACAAGTTAAAAATCTGTCGCTCTGCCCCTGAACAAGGCGGCTAACCCACTGTTCCTAGGCTGTCATTGTAAATAAGAATTTGTTCTTAACTGACCTGCCTAGTAAATTAAATAATAATAATAAATAAATAGGCCCTGGGTGGACAGAGAGCTGATTGCTGAAATGCCAGTTCAAAGTTCAAGGGATAAAGGTCACATGCTGTGGCAGTGACATTTTCAAATCTAGCATCTGTGACCACATAGGGTGGAGTGTAGAGCCATTACCCCATCCTCTCTCAACACACACCTCTGTAGTTTCTTGATCTGGTCAGCCAGACTCTGTTTTTCCTCGTTCAGTAGACTGATCTGATACTCAAACTCCTCAACCATCTCAGTGTGCTGCTGAAAGAGAAACAGAGAAGAGGATTTAGTAAACATTGTGAATGGAGAGAAGGTGTATAGACTAAATCAGTCTGAGGGGATTGTTTAGAGCTCCCTATCTCGCTCTCCTACCTGCTGCAAGAGATCAGGTTTCTGGACAATGTAGTTCCCAGTGAGCTCGCCTGCCTCCAGCCCCACGGATACATCCACTGTATCCCGCGGCGACGGAAGGGCGGATCCACAGTTCCTGTAGATCTGTAATAGATCGGGAGGCTTCGGAATGTTCAGGCCCACGTCGTCCCACAACTCAAAGTCCTGAACGACCGTACAAGATGGGCTGATATGTTTATATACTGTATAGAGCCTTATATGGCACATTAAATACTTGAGCGACAAATCAAACATTACCTGGTCATCATTTTCATCAGAGAATGTGATGGCCGACAGTTTGTACTCATTCTTTAATAAATATTCATTCACAAGAAAATTTAAGGCTCGCTTCTCCAGTGGGCGGATAGGTTCCTAAGAATATAGAGACAGATGAAACATCAATTAACTCGAAAAGTCACGTTTTTCAACAAACTGTAGTTTTGAAGAAACATTGTGCATTCGCTGCAGTGGTACTCCACAACTGCACTTCATACAGTGACTAACAACGTGTAGGAGAGAGTCCGGCCTACCTGAATCTCAGAATTTGATTTGTAGTTCTTGTTTCTCTCCCGAGTGTCGCTCTCTAGAAAGACAAAGCAACAGAACAGATGAACCCTTCCATCCCAGTGAAAGAGGGGAGGAGCTAGAGAGAAGCTCCATAAAAAGAGAGAGATGATAGAGGGATGACATGGAGGAGTAGAAGTGTTAAGTACGCCACCTGCTGCCTGAGTCAAGTTGGCGCGTAGAGCCTGAATGGTCTCCTTGGCTTTCCGTAGCTCAAACTCCAGCACTGGACAGGAAGTGACATCACAACACACAGGAAGGAAGTGCATCCAACCAAGGAGCAGGAACAAACAAACAAAAAGATGGCCATGAAAAAAAATTGAACAAAAAAATTACCAAAATAACAACATGTATTGTAAGAAGCTGAGGCAAAAAATAAATAAAGAGATTGATAAAAAATAAAAACAGGAGACAAACTATGGGGTCTAATGAACGCATGCAGCAGAGGATCCTGGGATAGCTGACTAATGGAGAGTCCTTCAATCTATATGAGTGTCTAAGGCTGCATCCCAATAGTCTAGTGGCTTCCTCTCCTCGTCTCCTTTACTTCATCTGCACTGATCTGAATACACAGGACAGGTGAAAGCAACATGGAGGACACCTTCTGGGAATCTGCTTTCACCTATCGTGAGACAGGGAGAGGAAACCACTCTTCTCTATTGGGATGCAGACTATAGAATATGCTAATAGCTGTCTGACCAGGGATTTTACAATCAATAGATAAAAAAGAGAGTTTGGAGTGGCGCTTCTGGCATTGTGGTTGGTCAAACAATTAGTGTTTTAATAGGATATAATATTAGGCCTATGCATGGGAGTGGATACGATAGCCGCTAATTACCCTATGCATTAACAACACTTACAGGAGAAAAATACATGTCTATGAATTGTAATTACATACGCTACATTGAGGCGTCTAAAACCTCAAGCCATTTCCCAGTTCAAGTTTGTCTTTAGACAGGAAGAAATCCACACGGGAGGAAGAGAAGCAATGGAGACCAGAGAGGACATGTTGCATGGCTGTGCACCAAAGATCTGCCGCTTCAGTAGGTCAAGTCTGTCCCAGTTCAACAGGAAGCGGTCCAGACAAATTTTCCCACTGCTGATCAAGAGCGCACAGGATGCAACAAAACGGAAACAAGATGAAGAACAAAAGTGAAGAAAAAATTTAAAAAAATAAAAGCTAAGCTAAGAAAGAAGAAAGCAGAGAGCTGCTAGCCTAGAGGAGTGTTGTCCAGTATTGGAGCCACTGGGATGGGATCATAACAGCCAAAACACCCAGAGTCAGACAGCTGGGGGAGACATGTTGGGACGAGGGATGGAGGTGGTGGTTTAGGGGGGAGATGCCGAACCACAGGGAGGAAGGGATGGAGGAAGGGCAGGGGTGGAGGAGTAGAGGGTATGTGGTTGTGGAGAAGGGACCACAGGGAGGGAGGGCAGGGGTAGAGGAGTAGAGGGTATGTGGTTGTGGAGAAGGGACCACAGGGAGGGAGGGCAGGGGTGGAGGAGTAGAGGGTATGTGGTTGTGGAGAAGGGACCACAGGGAGGAAGGGCAGGGGTGGAGGAGTAGAGGGTATGTGGTTGTGAAGAAGGGACCACAGGGAGGGAGGGATGGAGGAAGGGCAGGGGTGGAGGAGTAGAGGGTATGTGGTTGTGAAGAAGGGACCACAGGGAGGGAGGGATGGAGGGAGGGCAGAGGTGGAGGAGTAGAGGGTATGTGGTTGTGGAGAAGGGACCACAGGGAGGGAGGGCAGGGGTGGAGGAGTAGAGGGTATGTGGTTGTGAAAAAGGGACCACAGGGAGGGAGGGCAGGGTGGAGGAGTAGAGGGTATGTGGTTGTGAAGAAGGGACCACAGGCTTGCTCTGCTGCATGGTTCCTGGAGAATCCTCCAGACCTCTCATCTTACAAAGCTAAAGGGTTGGAATTGACATTTGGCATTTTGCCATTCAGAAAAGGAAAGATAACAGGCCAATTATAAGTCACATAAAGAGATGAGTTTAGATGTGGAGCTCATGGTCCTGTTATCAGCCACATATAAACAATAAGACAGAACAAATTCTGAAGAAAGAAAATCCCAATAGTACTTTGCATTTTATTCACAGTACTTTCTAGTCATCATATATGTTCTGAGGTGAGGAGAACAAACGCTAGAATAGGCTAGGCTATATCAGCCTACACCATAACACAGGTCTGTGTAGTGGACAGACACATTGCTCCTCTACTAGTCAGTGGATCCTCTCTGCTCGTAGTCAGTTCATCCTCTCTGCTCTTTAACGTAGTCAGTTCATCCTCTCTGCTCTTTAACCTATTCAGTTCATCCTCTCTGCTCTTTAACGTAGTCAGTTCATCCTCTCTGCTCTTTAACGTAGTCAGTTCATCCTCTCTGACCTTTAACCTATTCAGTTCATCCTCTCTGCTCTTTAACCTATTCAGTTCATCCTCTCTGCTCTTTAACCTATTCAGTTCATCCTCTCTGACCTTTAACCTATTCAGTTCATCCTCTCTGACCTTTAACCTATTCAGTTCATCCTCTCTGACCTTTAACCTATTCAGTTCATCCTCTCTGACCTTTAACCTTTTCAGTTCATCCTCTCTGACCTTTAACGTAGTCAGTTCATCCTCTCTGACCTTTAACCTATTCAGTTCATCCTCTCTGCTCTTTAACCTATTCAGTTCATCCTCTCTGACCTTTAACCTATTCAGTTCATCCTCTCTGACCTTTAACCTATTCAGTTCATCCTCTGACCTTTAACCTATTCAGTTCATCCTCTCTGACCTTTAACCTATACAGTTCATCCTCTCTGACCTTTAACGTAGTCAGTTCATCCTCTCTGCTCTTTAACCTATTCAGTTCATCCTCTCTGCTCTTTAACGTATTCAGTTCATCCTCTCTGCTCTTTAACGTATTCAGTTCATCCTCTCTGACCTTTAACCTATTCAGAGAAGATTAGCTGGTGGGGGTTATGAGAAAAGCTCAGGAAAAAAAGTGTTAATTTTACAACATCCAGTGACATCGACAGCTCCTGTGAGAGAAAATAACACGGTTTCAATTACATTTGAAGAACATGGAGGTAAATCTCTCTAACGCTGTAGCCTCACTAGACAGGCCCATGGAAGGCTATGTAGGTTACTGACAGGGATATTTGAATGGGTAGGTAAATCTGGAATGGAACCATAGTGACGTCATCCTCAGTGAGCTCTACTGGGCTGGTGTGGCCTTATGATGCCACATCATACACGGCTGGAGTACTACTATGATGTCATAAATGGCTGGAGTTCTACTGTGACAAAGGGCTGGAGTGCTACTATGACATCATAAAAGGCTGGATTTACACAGACACCATACAGGGCTGCAGTTATACCGTGACACCATACAGGGCTGCAGTTATACCGTGACACCATACAGGGCTGCAGTTATACCGTGACACCATACAGGGCTGCAGTTATACCGTGACACCATACAGGGCTGTAGTTATACCGTGACACCATACAGGGCTGTAGTTATACCGTGACACCATACAGGGCTGTAGTTATACCGTGACACCATACAGGGCTGTAGTTATACCGTGACATCATACAGGGCTGTAGTTATACCGTGACATCATACAGGGCTGTATTTATACCGTGACATCATACAGTGCTGTAGTTATACCGTGACATCATACAGGGCTGTAGTTATACCGTGACATCATACAGGGCTGTAGTTATACCGTGACATCATACAGGGCTGTAGTTATACCGTGACATCATACAGGGCTGTAGTTATACCGTGACATCATACAGGGATGTAGTTATACCGTGACATCATACAGGGCTGTAGTTATACCGTGACATCATACAGGGCAAGGAAAGGTCCAGTATACTCTGTCTGTATTTCTATCCCTTCCCCTGCTCTTTTCTGTCTGTTGTCTGTTTTGTCTCTCCTTCTTCATGTCCGTCTCTCGATCTCTGCCCGGTCAGGACAGGTACAGCTTGTCTTACCTGCCACCCTCTCATCCGACTCCCGGTTCCCGTCGTCAGAGTAACGGGCGAAGTCCAGAGAGTCCAACGTGCTGATGCTGCCCGCTCGGTCTGTCAGGAGAAAGGCACAGAGAAAGCAATCAAATCATTCAGCCCATTCATATAGTGATCATTACAGTATCCACCACATCACCCTGGCTATAAACAACAGCTTGGGAGAAATCACAACAGACAACATAACACTATATGTGGAGAGTGGACAGGAGAGGACATGGTAGTAGACAACACCTAAACCGGTTTGTTTTCTGGGTTATACATCGTCCTGAGGGGTTTCCTACCAAGCAGGTTTGAGGAGTTAGCGAGGTACAGTGGGGCAAAAAAGTATTTAGTCAGCCACCAATTGTGCAAGTTCTCCCACTTAAAAAGATGAGAGGCCTGTAATTTTCATAATAGGTACACTTCAACTATGTCAGACAAAATGAGAGATATTTTTTTTTTTTATGAATTTATTTGCAAATTATGGTGGAAAATAAGTATTTGGTCAATAACAAAAGTTTCTCAATACTTTGTTATATACCCTTTGTTGGCAATGACAGAGGTCAAACGTTTTCTGTAAGTCTTCACAAGGTTTTCACACACTGTTGCTGGTATTTTGGCCCATTCCTCCATGCAGATCTCCTTTAGAGCAGTGATGTTTGGGGCTGTTGCTGGGCAACACAGACTTTCAACTCCCTCCAAAGATTTTCTATGGGGTTGAAAATCTGGAGACTGGCTAGGCCACTCCAGGACCTTGAAATGCTTCTTTGTGTCAAGAAGCAGTGCGGCTTGGCAGGGTCGTGTTTCGGAGGACGAATGACTTTCGACCTTCGCCACTCCAGAGTCCGTTAGGGAGTTGCAGTGATGGGACAAGACTAACTACCAATTGGATATCACAAAAATTGGTAGAAAAGCAGGGTTCAAAAAAATTATAAAAAAAATACACATTAGTGAATACACATTAGACGTAGTAAAATGTATAGATTTGAAAGAATATTTCCTTTAAAACCGCTTTATTTTCTTTACACCTCAAGACAAAAAATTTCAGGAAATAAGCATTAAACCTGAAAAAGCAGCAATAGTACCATTTGTCCATTTTGAGACGCCGTAGCCGGTATACACTTCCTCAAAATAGTCTGAATTCATCCAAGATAATTCAAGAACTCTGTCATTAATTTTGACATTTTTGTAGAGATCTTAGTGGCACAATTTTACATCTAACTATGATGTTTGGTGCAGTATTTCTCAAGTGAAAACATGTACATGAGGACCAGTCATTTCTTGTTGAATGACAACAGACATTTCACGGAAGAATTCCTACTGTTGACCAATCGCCGACAAGGGGGGAGTAGACTTTGGCTACCGGCTTCGGCTTGCCTCGAGAGAAAAAAATCTTGTGTGCCCGAACAGCCCAAAAAAAGCCTTGCCGAAGTCCAAAACGAACAACAACGTCAAACCGGATGTGATGCTACAGTAATGAATGTGAGTCACATGGTCAGATCTGTGGCCACACAAAGCACACACACTCAGTCCTGTGACTGCCAAGGGAGGGTGTGTGAGAGTGTGTCACTGCCAACTTGTTTGGAACTCTGTGTGTGTGTGTGTGTGTGTGTGTGTTTGTGTGTGCGCGCTCAGGTCTGTGCCCATGGCTTATATTGTCCTCTCTTGTGTTTGAAAACCGACAGCCTGAGGTTTCATATGGCCCCATCTTTCCAGTGTGCTCCCTCCCAATCAATGAGCGCAGTACGTTGTGGGACTCTAATTGCAACAACATTCTCAGTGTCTATTTGGCTGGGGGGTGTTGAGGACACTCTGGTGCTTCAGACAGATCTCAGAATGTCTGGAATCTGTAGGGGATGACAGGATCTTTCACAAAGGAAAGGAGAGAGAGACAGTGAGAGAGGGGAGTGAGAGCGAGAGGCACAACAAGTGTCTGACTGTCATCCCCACAGTGACCGTACGTACATATCCCAACCAGAAGCCATGGATTACAGGCAACATCCGCTCCGAGCCAAAGGCTAGATGCTCCTTATAGGACACATCACTGCACTCGATACGCTTCTGTAAACTGATCATCTCTGTATACCCGTCACAAGACCCACTGGTTGTTGTTCATTTATAAAACCCTCTTAGGCCTCACTCCCCCCATCTGAGATATCTACTGCAGCCCTCATCCTCCACATACCAAACACCCAGTCACATTCTGTTAAAGATTCCCAAAGCACACACATCCATGGGTCGCTCGTCTTTTCAGTTCACTGCAGCTAGCGACTGGAACGAGCTGCAACAAACACTCAAACTGGACAGTTTTATCGCAATCTCTTCATTCAAAGACTCAATCATGGACACTCTTACTGACAGTTGTGGCTGCTTTGCGTAATGTATTGTTGTCTCTACCTTCTTGCACTTTGTGCTGTTTTCTATGCCCAACAATGTTTGTACACTTTTGTGCTGCTGCCATGTTGTTGTCATGTGCTGCTGCCATGTTGTTGTCATGTGCTGCTGCCATGTTGTTGTCATGTGCTGCTACCATGTTGTTGTCATGTGTTGCTACCATGTTGTTGTCATGTGTTGCTGCCATGTTGTCATGTGTTGCTGCCATGTTGTGTTATCGCCTTAGGTCTCTCGTTATGTAGTGTTGTCTCTGGTTGTGATTTGTCCTATATTTTTAGTTTATTTATTATTAATCCTGCAGGAGGCCTTTTGCCTTTTGGTAGGTCGTCATTGTAAATAAGAATGTGTTCTTAACTGACTAGTTAAATAAAGATTAAATAAAAATATTAAATAAATAGAGCTGCCGCCTTAAAGGAGCGGGACACTTATAAGAAATACTGCTATGCTCTCAGACGATCCATCAAACAGGAAAAGCACCACTACAGGACAAAGATGGAATCGTACCACACCGGCTGTGACGCTTGTCGGATGTGGCAAGGCTTGAAAAATATTATTGACTAAAGGGAAGCACAGACACATGTTTCCCAGTGACACGAGCCTACCAGACGAGCTAAATGCCTTTTATGCTCACGTCGAGCCAAGAAACACTGAAGCACGCATGAGAGCACCAGCTGTTCCAGACAACTGTGTGATCACGCTCTCCGTAGCCGATGTGAGCAAAACCTTTAAAAACAGGTCAACATTCACAAAGCCGCGGGGCCAGACGGATTACCAGGACGTGTACTGCAAGCATGACAGGACCAACTGGCTAGTGTCTTCACTGACATTTTCAACCTCTCCCTGATTGAGTCTGTAATACCAACATGTTTCAAACAGATCACCATAGTCCCTGTGCCCAAGAAAGCGAAAGTAACCTGCCTAAATGATTACCGTTCTGTAGCACTCACGTCGGATAGCCATGAAGTGCTTTGAAAGGCTGGTGACGGCTCACATCAACACCATCATGCCGGAAACCGTAGACCCACTCAAATCTGCATACCGCCCAAACAGATCCACAGATGATGCAATCTCTATTGCACTCCACACTGCCCTTTCCCACCTGGACAAAAGGAACACCTATGTGAGAATGCTATTCAGTGACTACAACTCAGCGTTCAACACCATTGTGCCCACAAAGCTTATCACTAAGCTAAGGACCCTGAGCCTAAACACCTCCCTCTGCAACTGGATCCTGGACTTCCTGACAGGCCGCACCCAGGTGGTAAGGTAAGGCAGCAACATATCTGCCACGCTGATCCTCAACACTGGGGCTCCTCAGGGGTGCATGCCCCTCCTGTACTCCCTGTTCACCCACAACTGCGTGGCCAAGCACAACTCCAACACCATCATTAAGTTTGCTGATGACACAACAGTGGTAGGCCTGATTACCGACAACGATGAGACAGCCTATTGGGAGGTCAGAGACCTGGCAGTGTGGTGCCAAGACAACAACCTCTCCCTCAATGTGAGAAAGACAAAGGAGATGATTGTGGACTACAGGAAAAGGAGGGCTGGATAGGCCCTCATTAACATCGACGGGACTGAAGTGGAGCAGGTTGAGAGTTAAGTTCCTTGGTGTCCACATCACCAACAAACTATCATGGTCCAAACACACCAAGACAGCTGTGAAGAGGGCAGGACAACACCTTTCCCTCCTCAGGAGACTGAAAAGATTTGGCATGGGTCCCCAGATCCTCAAAAAGTTCTACAGCTGTACCCTCGTGAGCATCCCGACTGGTTGCATCACTGCCTGGTAAGGCAACTGCCCGGCATCTGACCGTAAGGCACTACAGAGGGTAGTGCGTAGGGCCCAGTACATCACTGGGGCCAAGTCTCCTGACATCCAGAAATTCTGTACCAGGCAGTGTCAGAGGAAGGACCTACAAATTGTCAAAGACTCCAGTCATAAACTGTTCTCTAAGCTACCGCATGGGAAGCGGTACCAGAGCGCCAAGTCTAGGACCAAAAGGCTCCTTAACCGCTTCTACCCCCAAGCCATAAGACTGCTGAACAATTAATCAAATGGTCACCCATACATATTGACCCCCACCGCCCCTTAGCAGAAGTGTAAAAACAATTTGTTGTTTATCATCTATGCATAGTCACTTTACAAATGGACCTGGACTCACCTGTATCCCTGCACATGGGGCACCGGTACCAAGTCCATGTACATAACAATAACGAGGCTACATACAGGGACTTGGTACCGGTGCCCCCTGTATGTCGTAATACGTTATTGTTATGTACATGGACTTGGTACCGGTGCCCCCTGTATGTCGTAATACGTTATTGTTATGTACATGGACTTGGTACCGGTGCCCCCTGTATGTAGTAATACATTATTGTTATGTACATGGACTTGGTACCGGTGCCCCCTGTATGTCGCCTCGTTGTTATGTACATGGACTTGGTGCCCCCTGTATGTCGCCTCGTTGTTATGTACATGTTGGTACCGGTGCCCCCTGTATGTCGCCTCGTTGTTATGTACATGTTGGTACCGGTGCCCCCTGTATGTCGCCTCGTTGTTATGTACTTTTGTGTTACTTTTTTGATTATTATTATTTTTTACTTGACTTTATTTAGTAAATATTTTATTAACTCCATTTCTTGAACTGCATTGTTGGTGAAGTTCTTGTAAGTAAACATGTCACAGTAAGTTCTACACCTGTTGTAATCGACGCATGAGACAAATAAAATTGGTTTTGATTTGACTGACAGGTAGGGCATTAGGGTGACGATTAGGGAATTTGGGGTATTAATTAATTGTCCTGCAAATAGCCACGGTTATTGTCATAAATTGTCATTTTAATTTTTTAAAAAGATATATGTTTTGAGCTTGTAATGCATCTTAGAAAAGTCGCTACGAAACACCTAATGAATACAACACAGCTCTGGTGACGCCCAGCTCCAAAACTAATGGTTCTGACCGCCGGAAACTGTTGGAAATGAAGGTTCTCCTCCCAACCGTGCCCATCTGCTCCTAATATGATTACCAACACTGCCCAATTCATGTCAAACTTAAAACTGCTTTGGGTAAACTTTATCTACTTGAATATTAAGTTGAATCCCTCCTTCCTCCGAAAATGTATGTTTTAAGACAGTTATTACAATCAGTTCACGATTATTGTCCATAATTGTCGGTTACATAATTATACAATAATTGTGCCAGTCCTACTGACAGTAAATCAGAGTCAATATTATGATAGATCTATTCTACAGCATGATAGCTGAATTATCAAGTACAGACAGTGCAGGCCTATTGACTGAGATGCGCACACACACACACACACACACACAGAACAGAAACAGGTGGAGCAGACCCAAATGTCCCACAGTGTGATTAAATCAGCCTCTCCCAGCCCTGCAGCAAATCTGTGTCTGTGTGTGCTTTTTTCTTACTGTGTGCATGTTTGTGTGTGTTATTTCTTCTAACCTATTAAGTGTGTGTGTGTTCTTCTTGCTCTGAGTGAGCAAGTGTGTGCTTGACTGCGTGTTCCTAGCGCCCAAGAAAGCAGGGTAGTAGGCTAGGCCTTGGCTAAGTCTTTTCAACGAACAGAATGGCTAGCTAAAACAGAGCGCTAATGCTAACAGCTTAGTCTCTGATTGAACTGGGCGTTGAGCAAGCAGATTGTAGCGAGATGCTAATCAGCTAGCCACTGAGGAGAAAACTATGAGCTGGGTAGAGGGGGAGAGTGGGCAAGAGGAACATTGTGCAAATGGGTGGAGGGGCTCATCCAGCTACTCTTGCTCAATGAGCAGCCTAACCTGAGAACTTGTATTAAGTCCTGGAATTAGGCCTAAATGTTTAGGCTTCAGCTCAGTGGGCTATGGTGTTGAGTTGTGCAGTGGCCTGCAGCAGCAAATGAACAGAGCACCATGCTAGCTGCTAAGTCTGTTAAATTAGCAGGGTGGTGACAGGTGACAGAGAGCTAGCCAGATCATAGTGCTAACAGCAACAAGTGACCCTTTTGATGCCTAGCCTATGAGACGGTTTCTTTACTCTGACCGTTTCCTACATGGTTTTCCACGTGGTGCAGGACACCTCTGTTAGGTCTACATGATGTGCCACCAATGGAGCAGCTAATGCACAACGTTAGAATATAATACAACCATTTCTATATTTTTATGGGCCCTAAAACTCCTCTATCATTCTAGTTGTTCAGCCTGCTTGAAACCTGGAAAGAGTGAGCAGAGGCGGCAAGGGCAAGGAAACCCTCCCCTGGGCTGGGTGTAGGCCCCGTTGACCCTAGGGGCAGACCCTCAAGCTGTCCCCCTCTCGGTCTTCTCTCGCCTCCTGTTTATCAGTGAAGTAAACACAATAGAGGACAGGTGGAGTTCCTCTCAGCATCCTGTTCCTAACCATAACACTGTGGGGTGAAATGCTAAGCTGACCATAGATCAGTGTCTCAGAGCAACTTCATCCAAGCCCTCACCCATCCTTAGAGATCAAATTTTTAAAAATCCAATCAAATTGTATTTGTCACATGCTTTGTAAACAGACTAACAGTGAATAATAACTTACAGGCCCTTCTCTACAATGCAGAGAAAAAATAAAATAATAACAACACAAGCAATGCCCCCTGGGATACCTCAGTCCTCCAGCTCCACGGCAACCAGCGAGGCGCCACAGACAGAAGCCATTAGGCTTAGCCATGAGCTGAACAATGTCTGCTATACATAGAGGCTAGTAGGCTATCATGACAAGCATCCTTACGTCCTCCCTCCCAAGACAGCCTAATAAGCACTGATTTCACATGGCTGTACAGGTGCAAGCTGTATAGTGGAACCCCTGCTTTCACCTATCCAGTTGTGTTAGATCGGGAAGGACTAAGTACGGCGAGTGGGAGGCACATAACACAATCATGGAAATGCAGTTTACACAGCTCAGGCTTCTATTCTTATCATAGCTCTTATCAGTAGAAAGGGATGGAAATAAGGTCACCAGCCTTGATTGTTGCTAAAACAGTACGACACAGAATACAGATCAGAACTAGGAATGCATTCCTGTGTTCATTGGTGCAACATGTCGAAGAACCCATGCCCCTAAGACTTGGGGCAATTGAATGTTCGGTTTGCTGATGTAGAAGTAGTCCATTTGTGTCAGCATACCATTGTGTTGTGTGTGTGTGTGTGTCAAATCTATTCTAGAAAAAGGGGGAAGGGGACTAATACCACAGAAGGAGACAACCATCTTCCTACCCATCTACTCCACTTTCCTCTTCAGCTTTTAGGCATGTAGGCCATGTGAATTATCCTGGTCCCATACACTATGTATTGCTCTTCTATCGTTGTCATGCCGAGGGGACACAGAGAGGAGTTATAATAGAGAGATAGAGACAGTCAGAAACAGCAAGAAACCGCTACAGGCAGCAAGAGACCGCTACAGCTAGAGACAGCTACAGACAGCTTGAGAGAGTTGAAGGCAGTAAGAGACAGCTACAGACAGCAAGAGACCGCGACAGCTAGAGACAGCCAGACAGCTTGAGACAGTTGAAGGCAGTAAGAGACAGCTACAGACAGCTTGTATGGCCTACATACAAGAGCCCATAATGTCAAAGTGGATTTTTTTTAATGTTTTATTTTCCCCCACCTTTATTTAACCAGGTTACTACATAAGTCCATGTGTGTTATTTCACAGTTTTGATGTCTTCACGAATACTCTATAGAATAGACACCCTTTGCCTTTAACCAGGTCGGCTAGTGGAGAACACCTTTATTTAACCAGGTCGGCTAGTGGAGAACACCTTTATTTAACCAGGTCGGCTAGTGGAGAACACCTTTATTTAACCAGGTCGGCTAGTGGAGAACACCTTTATTTAACCAGGTCGGCCAGTGGAGAACACCTTTATTTAACCAGGTCGGCCAGTGGAGAACACCTTTATTTAACCAGGTCGGCCAGTGGAGAACACCTTTATTTAACCAGGTCGGCCAGTGGAGAACAAGTTCTCATTTACAACTGCGACCTGGCCAAGATAAAGCAAAACAGTGCAACAAACAACACAGAGTTACACATGGACTAAACAAAAGTGCAGTCAATAACACAATATATATATTTAAATCTATATACAGTGTGTGCAAATGGCGTGAGGTGGTAAGGCAATAAATAGGCCATAGTAGCGAAGTAATTACAATTTAGCAAATTAACACTGGAGTGATAGATGTGCAGATGATGTGCAAGTAGAAATACTGTTGTGCAAAAGAGCAGAAAAGTAAATAAAAAGCAATATGGGGATGAGGTAGGTAGATTGGATGGGCTATTCACAGATGGACTATGTACAGCTGCAGCGATTGGTAAGCTGCTCAGATAGCTGATGTTTAAAGTTAGTGAGAGAAATATAAGTCTCCAACTTCAGCGAATCTTGCAATTTGTTCCAGTCATTGGCAGCAGAGAACTGGAAGGAAAGGCAGACAAAAGGAGGTGTTGGCTTTGGGGATGACCAGTGAGATATACCTGCTGGAGTGCGTGCTACGGGTGGGTGTTGTTATGGTGACCAGTGAGCTGAGAAAAGGCGGAGCTTTACCTAGCAAAGAATTACAGATGACCTGGAGCCAGTGGGTCTGGCAACGGATATGTAGCAAGGGCCATCCGACTAGAGCATACAGGTCGCAGTGGTGGGTGGTATATGGGGCTTTGGTGGCAAAACGGATGGCACTGTGATAGACTGCATTCAGTTTGCGGAGTAGAGTTTGAGGCTATTTTGTAAATGACATCGCCGAAGTCTAGGATCGGTAGGATAGTCAGTTTTACGAGGGTATGTTTGGCGGCGTAAGTGAAGGAGGCCTTGTTGCAAAATAGGAAGCAGATTCTAGATGTAATTTTGGATTGGAGATGTTTAATATGAGTCTGGAAGGAGAGTTTACAGTCTAGCCAGACACCTAGGTATTTGTTGTTGTCCACATATTCTAAGTCAGGGCCGTCCAGAGTATTGATGCTAGTCTGGCAGTGAAAGGTTGAAAAGCATGCATTTAGTTTTACTAGCATTTAAGAGCAGTTGGAGGCACCGTAAGGAGTGTTGTGTGGCATTGAAGCTCGTTTGGAGGTTTGTTAACAGTGTCCAAAGGGGCAAATGTATACAGAATGGTGTCGTCTACGTAGAGGTGGATCAGAGAATCACCTGCAGCGAGAGCAACATCATTGATAAATACAGAGAAAAGAGTCGGCCCAAGAATTGAACCCTGTGGTACCCCATAGAGACTGCCAGAGGTCCGGACAACAGGCCCTCCGATTTGACACACTGAAGTCTGTCTGAGAAGTAGTTGGTGAACCAGGCGAGGCAGTCATATGAGAAACCAAGGCTGTTGAGTATGCCGATAAGAATACCGTGATTTACAAAGTCGAAAGCCTTGGCCAGGTTGATGAAGACGGCTGCACAGTACGGTCTTTTATCAATGGCAGTTATGATATCGTTTAGTACCTTGAGCGTGGCCCGTGACCAGCTCGGATTGCACAGCGGAGAAGGTACGATGGGATTCGAAATGGTCAGTGATCTGTTTATTAACTTGGCTTTCGAAGACTTTAGAAAGGCAGGGCAGGATAGATGTGGGTCTATAACAGTTTGGGTCTAGAGTGTAATCCCCCTTTGAAGCGGGGGATGACCACGGCAGCTTTCCAATCTTTAGGGATCTCGGACAATACGAAAGAGAGGCTGAACTGACTGGTAATAGGGGTTGCAACAATGGCGGCGGATAATTTTAGAAAGAGAGGGAATTTTGTTTGAAATTATTACAAATTAGTTGAAAAGCTGAAATGTCTTGAGTCAATAAGTATTCAACCCCTTTGTTATGGCAAACCTAAATAAGTTCAGGAGTAAATATGTACTTAAGAAGATGCATGGACTGTGTGCAATAATGGTGTTTAACATGATTTATGAATGACTGCCTCATCTCTGTACCCCATGCATACAATTATCTGGAAGGTCCCTCAGTTGAGCAGTGATTTTCAAACAGAGACTTAACCACAAAGACTAAGGATCTTTTCCAATATCCCCACAAAGGGAACCAATTGATAGATTTGTTTTTACCAAAGGAAGCATTGAATATCCCTTTGAGCATGGTAAAGTTATTAATTACACTTGACTACAAAGATACAGGCATCCTTCCTAACACAGTTGCTGGAGAAAAAGGAAACCACTCAGGTATTTCACAATGAGGCCAATGATGACTATAAAACAGTTGCAGAGTTTAATGGCTGTGATATGAGAAAACATAGGATGGATCAACAACATTGTAGTTACTCCACAATACTAACCTAATTGACCGAGTGAAAATAAGGAAGTGTGCATCCTGTTTGCAACAAGGTATTAAAGTAATACTGCAAAAAACGATTTGTCCTGAAAACAAAGTGTTATGTTTGGGGCAAATCCAATACAACACATTAGAGTACCACTCTCCATATTTTCAAGAATAGTGGTGGCTGCATCATGTAATGGGTATGCTTCTAATCATTCAGGACTGGGGAAGTTTTCAGGATAAAAAAATACATGTAATGGTGCTAAACACAGGCAATTTCAGTCTGCTTATCACCAGACACTGGGAGATTAAATGACTTTTCAGCAGGTGAATAACCTAAAACACGGCCAAATCGACACAGAAGTTGCTTACAAGAAGACAGTGAATGTTGCTGGGTGGCCAAGTTACAGTGTGGACTTAAATCTGCTTGAAAATCTATGGCACGACCTGTCTAGCAATGATCAAAAACCAATTAGACAGAGCTTGAACATTGCACAATCCAGGTGTGGAAAACTCAGACTTACACAGAAAAACTGAATGCTGTAATTGCTACCAAAGGTGCTTCTACAAAGTTGACTCAGGGTTGTGAATACTTACAGTACCAGTCAAAAGTTTGACACACCTACTCACTCAAGGGTTTTTCTTTATTTGGACTAGTTTCTACACAGTAGAATAATAGTGAAGACATCAAAACTATGAAATAACACAAATGGAATCATGTAGTAACCAAAAAAAGAAAAAAAAAAGTGTTCAAGTCAAAATATATTTTAGATTCTACAAAATAGACACCCTTTGCCTTTAACAGCTTTGCACACTTGGCATTCTTTCAACCAGCTTCATCTGGAAAACTTTTCCAACAGTCTTTAAGGAGTTCCCACATATGCCGAGCACTTGTTGGCTGCTTTTCCATCACTGTGCGGTCCAACTCATCCAAAACCATCTCAATTGGGTTGAGGTCAGGTGATTGTGGAGGCCAGGTCATCTGATGCAGCACTCCATTACTCACCATCTTGGTCAAATAGCCCTTACACATCATGGAGGTGTGTTGGGTCATTGTCCTGTTGAAAAACAAATGATAGTCCCACTAAGTACAAACTAGATAGGATGGTCGTTCTCGCTGCAGAATGCTGTAGTAGCCATGCTGGTTAAGTGTGCCTTGAATTCTAAATAATCCATCACTGACAGTGTCACCAGCAACGCAGCCCCACACCATCACATCTCCTCCTCCTCCATGCTTCACGGTGGGGTTCAAACCAAAAATCTCAAATTTGGACTCATCAGACTAAAAGACAGATTTAAACCGGTCTAATGTCCATTGCTCGTGTTTCTTAGATCAAGCAAGTCTCCTCTTATTGGTGTCCTTTAGTAGTGGTTTCTTTGCAGCAATTCGACCATGAAGGCCTGATTCACGCAATCTCCTCTGAACAGTTGATGTTGAGATGTGTCTGTTACTTGAACTCTGAAGCATTTATTTGGGCTGCAATTTCTGATGCTGGTAACTCTAATGAACTTATCCTCTGCAGCAGAGGTAACTCTGGGTCTTCCGTTCCTGTGGTGGTCCTCATGAGAGCCAGTTTCATCAGAGCTCGACTGCGCTTGAAACTTTCAAAGTTCTTGAAATGTTCCGTTTTGACTGACCTTCATGTCTTAAAGTAATGACGGACAGTTGTTTCTCTTTGCTTATTTGAGCTGTTTTTGTCATAATATGGACTTGGTCTTTTACCAAATAGGGCTAATGTATTTTCTGTATACCCTCCTTACCTTGTCACAACACAACTGATTGGCTCAAACGCATTAAGGAAAGAAATTCCACAAATTAACTTTTAACAAGGCACACCTGTTAATTGAAATGCAATCCAGGTGACTACCTCATGAAGCTGGATGAGAGAATGCCAAGAGTGTGCAAAGCGGTCATCAAGAATCACAAATATAAAATATTTATTTAACCATTTTTTGGTTACTACATGAGTCCATGTGTGTTATTTCACAGTTTTGATGTCTTCACGAATACTCTACAATGTAGAAAATAGCAAAAATAAATTAAAACTCTTGAATGAGTAGGTGTGTCCAAACCTTTGACTGGTACTGTATGTCAATTTCTGTATTTAATTTTTCACTAAATATGCAAAAATGTCTAAAAACATGTTTTTACTTTGCCATTATGTGGTATTGAGTGATGGGTGAAAATTTGTTTTATTTATTTATTTTGAATTTAGTCTATAAAACAAATAAAACGTGGAATAAATCAAGGGGTATGAATAGTTTCTGAAGGCACTGTATAGGCAGATAATGACAGCTACAGGCAGTTAGAGATAGACAGAAGAAAGATAGGCCTAGTTAGTGTTTGAGTAGCCTGTATAGCCATCTTCAGCAGCAGCCTACATGACGCCAAGATGCAAATATCTCAATTACTAGACTGGTATAAAGAAGTAACTCTAGCTGTTCATAGTCACTACTATTCTGGTTCGTGGACTACAGGAAATGGAGTGCCAAGCACGTCTCCATTCACATCGACAGGCTGTAGTGGAACGGGTCATGGGCTTCATGGTTCTCTGTGTCTACGTCACTAAGGATTTATCATGGTCCAAACACACCAACACAGTAGTGAAGAGGGCACGACAACGCCTCTACCCCCGCCTCTACCCCCTCAGGAGGCTGAAATTATTTTGCATGAGCCCTCAGATCCTCAAAGAGTTCAACAGCTGCACAATCAAGAACATGCTGACTGGCTGCATCACCGCTTGGTATGGCAACTGCTTGGCGCTACAGGGTAGTGGGTACAGACTCATACCTCACTGGAGCCAAGCTCCCTACCATCCAGGACCTCTATACCAGGCGGTGTCAGATGAAGGACCAAAAAAAACTGTCAAAGACTCCAGCCACAGACTGTTCTCTTTGCTACCGCAGGGCAAGTGGAACCAACAGGAACCGGGGAAGTTTCTACCCCAACGCCATAAGCATTCTAAACAAGACTGCTAGTTAGCAAATGGCTACCTGGACAGCCTGCATGTACCTTTTTAAGCACAAACTCTCTTGCATTGACTATGCACACACACTGGACTCCACCCACACACTGGACACCCCAACACACACATAACATGCACACACATGCATACTGAAGCCACACACACGTTCACACACACTGCTGCTAGTCCCTTTAGCCCTACCTATATGTACAGTACATAACTACCTCAGTTGCCTTGCTCCCCTGCACATCGATTTATTTATTTGTCTTCTACTCCATATTTACAGCCATGTTATTTTTACTCGTTATTCACCGTGTCACTATTTCTATTCTTAATTAAAATGTTTTGTATTATCTTTAACTCTGCATTGTTGGAAAAGGACCCATAAGTAAGTATTTCACTGTTAGCGTTCACCTGTTGTCTACGAAGCTTGTTTTATTTGATTTGGTTCCATCTGTTCCAAGCCAGCTGGCACCTAGGGGAGAAACTCTTCTCACAGGCTAACACGGGTAGGTGAGATAACTCTGTATGATTAGTAAATTATCCGTTGTTTCCACTGCTATTGTCTAATCTAGTTAGCTAACGAGAGAGAAAAACAGGTGTCGTATCGAATTTCGTTTATTCTACATAGCCAGAGCAATGTTGGCTGACAAGCACAGTGCCAACATTGTTTCCCCATTGAATAACAGGCTGTCTGCTAACTAGCTAGCACATAAAGCCATCTAAATTATAATTAATTTAGGTTACAAATGAGCAAATAGCTATTTACTTACTTAGCGGTCCACCTGGCCCCAGTCCTTGGTCTTTACAAGCTGGTGGAGTGCCGCTTTGCCTCTCGAAATTGCCCGGGTTGGAGAAATAGTCCCGCAACCGGGGAAGCTCCCTCCCTGACTCCAACAATTCGGTATGAAATTCAAGAGCGGTGAGGATGTATTGATCCCGTATTAGCTGAGCAGCAATCACATCTACAGATACCCGAGTCTCTGCCAAGCCGCTTGGCATTGCTGCGGCTGCTACCGAGATGCCTTCCACACTTGGGCTGGTCCGGGTGCTGGACAGCAGAAGGGCCGGGGGCTCGGCGTCCGCCTGCGGGGAGAAGGGGTTGTTGGACGGGAGCCCTGGCGCTCCATCGCTAAGGCTCCTTTCGGCATCAACCCCGTCCTCTGCTCTCTGCTCTGCCGCATCTTCAGAATCGCTCAGATTAAACGGGTTGACGCTATCCGCCGCCATTTTTCTAATATGAAGATTTACCCTAGCTAGCTAGAAAGCCATCCGTCCAGGAAGAGGGGTCCAATTTTAAACTATCTGCCCGTCTTTCCCCGATCAGCTGAAAGGGGTTGAATGCAGGGAAGGGTTTGGTTGAATGTCATTCCAGCACCCGCCTCTTCCATTGAATAGTGGGATTAGATTGGATACGGGAGAGGTTAAGAAGAAACTACGAGAAGGGTGGGCGGCAATTCGGGGCGTTCCTGCATGTGGTCATTTCTGCGTCTGCAGGAACACCTCGTTATACTTGCATTGGACCGTCATTATGAAAACATTTGATTTAACCTTTATTTAACTTGGCAAGTCAGTTGAGAACAAATTCTTATTTTATATTGATGGTATACCCCGGCTAAGCCCTCCCCTAATAATTTAAAGCTGCAATATGTCACTTTTTGGGTGACCCGATCAAATTCACATAGGAATTTGAGTTATCGATCAGTCATTCTCATTGAAAGTAAGTCTAAGAGGGTGTAGATCTGTTCTATGTTCTCTATTTAAGTGATAATGTCAGAGAAGCTGGTGTTTGGAGGATATATTGGCACTGGTGTTGTTCATCTCCAGCAAGTAAATTGTGCCAATACAGTGAGGGAAAAAAAGTATTTGATCCCCTGCTGATTTTGTACGTTTGCCCACTGACAAAGAAATGATCAGTCTAGAATTTTAATGGTAGGTTTATTTGAACAGCGAGAGACAGAATAACAACAAAAAACTGAAAAATGCATGTAAAAAATGTTATACATTGATTTGCATTTTAATGAGGGAAATTGTCCTCGTCAACACTCACACCTGTGTTAACGAGAGAATCACTGACATGACGTCAGCTGGTCCTTTTGTGGCAGGGCTGAAATGCAGTGGACATGTTTTTTAGGGATTCAGTTCATTTGCATGGCAAAGAGGGACTTTGCAATTCATCTGATCACTCTTCATAACATTCTGGAGTATATGCAAATTGCCATCATACAAACTGAGGCAGCAGACTTTGTGAAAATTAATATTTGTGCCATTCTCAAAACTTTTGGCCACAACTGTAGTTCTCAGCCCCTTCCTCTTCGATGTGCACAACTCTGAAAAGACTGGATACATGCAAGCAATATGGCAAGAGTACGAAGCACTGTAAAATGTAAATGTGTCATCTCTCTCTCTCTCTCTCTCTTGTCGGTGAGCTGGGTCGTTTGTTTCTGGCCACGTTTCCCATGATGCCAGTTGTGGGGAGAGAACCCAACGTTCACATGGTGTAAGTATTCTAACCTCCCTACGACATTACACTAATGCTTCATGGCACTCTTTCTAAATCAGCATTCTATCCATCCATCTATCCATCTATCTATCCATCCATCCATCCATCCATCTCTCTCTCGTTCCTGTGCAGGTGTTCTCTCCCTGTTCATCTCTGTCTTTTACCTCTGGTCGGCAATGAAACAGACTATACTACACCTGACTGACCTTTACCTCTTCCTCTCCCAGGTAAAGTGTGCATGTGTCTGGATGCCTGTGTGTGTTAATTAGTCTTGTTCCTCCTATATCTCTAGATGCTTCATGTAACAGTGTGTGTGCCTATGTACCGACCAGCATACACTCCAGTCTGCAGCTGAAACAGGGTCTGCCTCTCATCAGCCAGATCATCAGCTGGACTAAACTGGGTGGGTACCAACTCTCTCTCTCAGCCACCTTCCCTACTACTGAGTACTGGGTAATAGAGAGTCACCCCTCAGTCACCATCCTACTACTGAGTACTGGGTATAAGAGAGTCACCCCTCAATCACCATCCTACTACTGAGTACTGGGTAAGAGAGAGTCACCCCTCACAGTCACCTTCCTACTACTGAGTACTGGGTAAGAGAGAGTCACCCCTCAGTCACCTTCCTACTACTGAGTACTGGGTAAGAGAGAGTCACCCCTCAGTCACCTTCATACTACTGAGTACTGGGTAAGAGAGAGTCACCCCTCACAGTCACCTTCCTACTACTGAGTACTGGGTAAGAGAGAGTCACCCCTCACAGTCACCATCCTACTACTGAGTACTGGGTAAGAGAGAGTCACCCCTCACAGTCACCATCCTACTACTGAGTACTGGGTAAGAGAGAGTCACCCCTCATAACAGTTGTCACACCCTGTTTCACCTGTCTTGTGCTTGTCTACACCCCCCACCAGGTGTCTCCCATTTTCCTCATTATCCCCTGTGTATTTATACCTGCGTTTTGTGTTTGTCTGTTGCCAGTTTGTCTTGTCTTATCTTACCAGAGTGTTTCCAGTTTGTCTTATCGTATCAGAGTGTTTCCAGTTTGTCTTGTCGTATCAGAGTGTCTCCAGTTTGTCTTGTCGTACCAGAGTGTTTCCAGTTTGTCTTGTCGTATCAGAGTGTTTCCAGTTTGTCTTGTCGTACCAGAGTATTTCCAGTTTGTCTTGTCTTGTCGTACCAGAGTGTCTCCAGTTTGTCTTGTCGTACCAGAGTGTTTCCAGTTTGTCTTGTCTTATCGTACCAGAGTATTTCCAGTTTGTCTTGTCTTATCGTACCAGAGTGTTTCCAGTTTGTCTTGTCGTACCAGAGTGTCTCCAGTTTGTCTTGTCGTACCAGAGTGTTTCCAGTTTGTCTTGTCTTATTGTACCAGAGTGTTTCCAGTTTGTCTTGTCGTATCAGAGTGTTTCCAGTTTGTCTTGTCGTATCAGTGTTTCCAGTTTGTCTTGTCGTACCAGAGTGTTTCCAGTTTGTCTTGTCTTATTGTACCAGAGTGTTTCCAGTTTGTCTTGTCGTACCAGAGTGTTTCCAGTTTGTCTTGTCTTATCGTACCAGAGTGTTTCCAGTTTGTCTTGTCTTGTCGTACCAGAGTGTCTCCAGTTTGTCTTGTCGTACCAGAGTGTCTCCAGTTTGTCTTGTCGTACCAGAGTGTCTCCAGTTTGTCTTGTCGTACCAGAGTGTCTCCAGTTTGTCTTGTCGTACCAGAGTGTTTCCAGTTTGTCTTGTCTTATTGTACCAGAGTGTTTCCAGTTTGTCTTGTCGTATCAGAGTGTTTCCAGTTTGTCTTGTCGTACCAGAGTGTTTCCAGTTTGTCTTGTCTTATCGTACCAGAGTGTTTCCAGTTTGTCTTGTCGTAATAGAGTGTTTCCATTTTGTCTTGTCGTACCAGAGTGTTTCCAGTTTGTCTTGTCTTATCGTACCAGAGTGTCTCCAGTTTGTCTTGTCGTACCAGAGTGTTTCCAGTTTGTCTTGTCGTACCAGAGTGTTTCCAGTTTGTCTTGTCGTACCAGAGTGTTTCCAGTTTGTCTTGTCGTACCAGAGTGTTTCCAGTTTGTCTTGTCTTATCGTACCAGAGTGTTTCCAGTTTGTCTTGTCGTACCAGAGTGTTTCCAGTTTGTCTTGTCTTATCGTACCAGAGTGTTTCCAGTTTGTCTTGTCTTATCGTATCAGAGTGTTTCCAGTTTGTCTTGTCTTATCGTACCAGAGTGTTTCCAGTTTGTCTTGTCTTATCGTACCAGAGTGTTTCCAGTTTGTCTTGTCTTATCGTATCAGAGTGTTTCCAGTTTGTCTTGTCGTATCAGAGTGTTTCCAGTTTGTCTTGTCGTACCAGAGTGTTTCCAGTTTGTCTTGTCGTACCAGAGTGTTTCCAGTTTGTCTTGTCTTATCGTACCAGAGTGTTTCCAGTTTGTCTTGTCTTATCGTACCAGAGTGTTTCCAGTTTGTCTTGTCGTATCAGAGTGTTTCCAGTTTGTCTTGTCTTGTCATACCAGAGTGTTTCCAGTTTGTCTTGTCGTACCAGAGTGTTTCCAGTTTGTCTTGTCTTGTCGTATCAGTGTTTCCAGTTTGTCTTGTCGTACCAGAGTGTTTCCAGTTTGTCTTGTCGTACCAGAGTGTTTCCAGTTTGTCTTGTCGTACCAGAGTGTTTCCAGTTTGTCTTGTCTTATCGTACCAGAGTGTTTCCAGTTTGTCTTGTCATACCAGAGTGTCTCCAGTTTGTCTTGTCTTGTCGTACCAGAGTGTTTCCAGTTTGTCTTGTCTTGTCGTACCAGAGTGTTTCCAGTTTGTCTTGTCTTGTCGTACAAGAGTGTTTCCAGTTTGTCTTATCTTGTCATACCAGAGTGTTTCCAGTTTGTCTTGTCATACCAGAGTGTTTCCAGTTTGTCTTGTCGTACCAGAGTGTTTCCAGTTTGTCTTGTCGTACCAGAGTGTTTCCAGTTTGTCTTGTCGTACCAGAGTGTTTCCAGTTTGTCTTGTCTTATCGTACCAGAGTGTTTCCAGTTTGTCTTATCGTACCAGAGTGTTTCCAGTTTGTCTTGTCGTACCAGAGTGTTTCCAGTTTGTCTTATCGTACCAGAGTGTTTCCAGTTTGTCTTGTCGTACCAGAGTGTCTCCAGTTTGTCTTGTCGTACCAGAGTGTTTCCAGTTTGTCTTGTCTTATTGTAACAGAGTGTTTCCAGTTTGTCTTGTCGTACCAGAGTGTTTCCAGTTTGTCTTGTCTTATCGTACCAGAGTGTTTCCAGTTTGTCTTGTCGTACCAGAGTGTCTCTTGTTTGTCTTGTCGTACCAGAGTGTTTCCAGTTTGTCTTGTCGTACCAGAGTGTTTCCAGTTTGTCTTGTCGTACCAGAGTGTTTCCAGTTTGTCTTGTCTTATCGTACCAGAGTGTTTCCTGTTTGTCTCGTCTTGTCGTACCAGAGTGTCTCCAGTTTGTCTTGTCGTACCAGAGTGTTTCCAGTTTGTCTTGTCTTATCGTACCAGAGAGTTTCCAGTTTGTCTTGTCTTATCGTACCAGAGTGTTTCCAGTTTGTCTTGTCGTACCAGAGTGTCTCCAGTTTGTCTTGTCGTACCAGAGTGTCTCCAGTTTGTCTTGTCGTACCAGAGTGTCTCCAGTTTGTCTTGTCGTACCAGAGTGTTTCCAGTTTATCTTGTCTTTTTGTACCAGAGTGTTTCCGGTTTGTCTTGTCGTATCAGAGTGTTTCCAGTTTGTCTTGTCTTATCGTACCAGAGTGTTTCCAGTTTGTCTTGTCGTACCAGAGTGTCTCCAGTTTGTCTTGTCGTACCAGAGTGTTTCCAGTTTGTCTTGTCTTATTGTACCAGAGTGTTTCCAGTTTGTCTTGTCGTATCAGAGTGTTTCCAGTTTGTCTTGTCGTATCAGAGTGTTTCCAGTTTGTCTTGTCGTACCAGAGTGTTTCCAGTTTGTCTTGTCTTATCGTACCAGAGTGTTTCCAGTTTGTCTTGTCGTACCAGAGTGTCTCCAGTTTGTCTTGTCGTACCAGAGTGTTTCCAGTTTGTCTTGACTTATTGTACCAGAGTGTTTCCAGTTTGTCTTGTCTTATCGTACCAGAGTGTTTCCAGTTTGTCTTGTCGTATCAGAGTGTCTCCAGTTTGTCTTGTCGTATCAGAGTGTCTCCAGTTTGTCTTGTCGTATCAGAGTGTTTCCAGTTTGTCTTGTCGTACCAGAGTGTTTCCAGTTTGTCTTGTCGTACCAGAGTGTTTCCAGTTTGTCTTGTCTTATCGTACCAGAGTGTTTCCAGTTTGTCTTGTCGTACCAGAGTGTTTCCAGTTTGTCTTGTCTTATCGTACCAGAGTGTTTCCAGTTTGTCTTGTCGTATCAGAGTGTTTCCAGTTTGTCTTATCGTATCAGAGTGTTTCCAGTTTGTCTTGTCTTATCGTACCAGAGTGTTTCCAGTTTGTCTTGTCTTATCGTACCAGAGTGTTTCCAGTTTGTCTTGTCTTATCGTACCAGAGTGTTTCCAGTTTGTCTTGTCGTACCAGAGTGTTTCCAGTTTGTCTTGTCGTACCAGAGTGTTTCCAGTTTGTCTTGTCTTATCGTACCAGAGTGTTTCCAGTTTGTCTTGTCTTATCGTACCAGAGTGTTTCCAGTTTGTCTTGTCGTACCAGAGTGTTTCCAGTTTGTCTTGTCGTATCAGTGTTTCCAGTTTGTCTTGTCGTACCAGAGTGTTTCCAGTTTGTCTTGTCGTACCAGAGTGTTTCCAGTTTGTCTTGTCGTACCAGAGTGTTTCCAGTTTGTCTTGTCGTACCAGAGTGTTTCCAGTTTGTCTTGTCTTATCGTACCAGAGTGTTTCCAGTTTGTCTTGTCATACCAGAGTGTCTCCAGTTTGTCTTGTCTTGTCGTACCAGAGTGTTTCCAGTTTGTCGTGTCTTGTCGTACCAGAGTGTTTCCAGTTTGTCTTGTCTTGTCGTACCAGAGTGTTTCCAGTTTGTCTTGTCTTGTCGTACCAGAGTGTTTCCAGTTTGTCTTATCTTGTCGTATCAGTGTTTCCAGTTTGTCTTGTCGTACCAGAGTGTTTCCAGTTTGTCTTGTCGTACCAGAGTGTTTCCAGTTTGTCTTGTCGTACCAGAGTGTTTCCAGTTTGTCTTGTCGTACCAGAGTGTTTCCAGTTTGTCTTGTCTTATCGTACCAGAGTGTTTCCAGTTTGTCTTATCGTACCAGAGTGTTTCCAGTTTGTCTTGTCGTACCAGAGTGTTTCCAGTTTGTCTTGTCGTACCAGAGTGTCTCTTGTTTGTCTTGTCGTACCAGAGTGTCTCCAGTTTGTCTTGTCGTACCAGAGTGTTTCCAGTTTGTCTTGTCTTATCGTACCAGAGTGTTTCCAGTTTGTCTTGTCGTACCAGAGTGTTTCCAGTTTGTCTTGTCTTGTCGTACCAGAGTGTTTCCAGTTTGTCTTGTCTTGTCGTACCAGAGTGTTTCCAGTTTGTCTTATCTTGTCGTATCAGTGTTTCCAGTTTGTCTTGTCGTACCAGAGTGTTTCCAGTTTGTCTTGTCGTACCAGAGTGTTTCCAGTTTGTCTTGTCGTACCAGAGTGTTTCCAGTTTGTCTTGTCGTACCAGAGTGTTTCCAGTTTGTCTTGTCTTATCGTACCAGAGTGTTTCCAGTTTGTCTTATCGTACCAGAGTGTTTCCAGTTTGTCTTGTCGTACCAGAGTGTTTCCAGTTTGTCTTGTCGTACCAGAGTGTCTCTTGTTTGTCTTGTCGTACCAGAGTGTCTCCAGTTTGTCTTGTCGTACCAGAGTGTTTCCAGTTTATCTTGTCTTTTTGTACCAGAGTGTTTCCGGTTTGTCTTGTCGTACCAGAGTGTTTCCAGTTTGTCTTGTCGTATCAGTGTTTCCAGTTTGTCTTGTCGTACCAGAGTGTTTCCAGTTTGTCTTGTCGTACCAGAGTGTTTCCAGTTTGTCTTGTCGTACCAGAGTGTTTCCAGTTTGTCTTGTCGTACCAGAGTGTTTCCAGTTTGTCTTGTCTTATCGTACCAGAGTGTTTCCAGTTTGTCTTGTCTTGTCGTACCAGAGTGTTTCCAGTTTGTCTTGTCTTGTCGTACCAGAGTGTTTCCAGTTTGTCTTATCTTGTCGTATCAGTGTTTCCAGTTTGTCTTGTCGTACCAGAGTGTTTCCAGTTTGTCTTGTCGTACCAGAGTGTTTCCAGTTTGTCTTGTCGTACCAGAGTGTTTCCAGTTTGTCTTGTCGTACCAGAGTGTTTCCAGTTTGTCTTGTCTTATCGTACCAGAGTGTTTCCAGTTTGTCTTATCGTACCAGAGTGTTTCCAGTTTGTCTTGTCGTACCAGAGTGTTTCCAGTTTGTCTTGTCGTACCAGAGTGTCTCTTGTTTGTCTTGTCGTACCAGAGTGTCTCCAGTTTGTCTTGTCGTACCAGAGTGTTTCCAGTTTGTCTTGTCTTATCGTACCAGAGTGTTTCCAGTTTGTCTTGTCGTACCAGAGTGTTTCCAGTTTGTCTTGTCTTATCGTACCAGAGTGTTTCCTGTTTGTCTCGTCTTGTCGTACCAGAGTGTCTCCAGTTTGTCTTGTCGTACCAGAGTGTCTCCAGTTTGTCTTGTCGTACCAGAGTGTTTCCAGTTTATCTTGTCTTTTTGTACCAGAGTGTTTCCGGTTTGTCTTGTCGTATCAGAGTGTTTCCAGTTTGTCTTGTCTTATTGTACCAGAGTGTTTCCAGTTTGTCTTGTCGTATCAGAGTGTTTCCAGTTTGTCTTGTTGTACCAGAGTGTTTCCAGTTTGTCTTGTCTTATCGTACCAGAGTGTTTCCAGTTTGTCTTGTCGTATCAGAGTGTCTCCAGTTTGTCTTGTCGTATCAGAGTGTTTCCAGTTTGTCTTGTCGTTCCAGAGTGTTTCCAGTTTGTCTTGTCTTATCGTACCAGAGTGTTTCCAGTTTGTCTTGTCGTACCAGAGTGTTTCCAGTTTGTCTTGTCTTGTCGTAACAGTGTTTCCAGTTTGTGTTATCGTACCAGAGTGTCTCCAGTTTGTCTTATCGTACCAGTGTTTCCAGTTTGTCTTGTCGTACCAGAGTGTTTCCAGTTTGTCTTGTCTTGTCGTATCAGTGTTTCCAGTTTGTCTTGTCGTACCAGAGTGTTTCCAGTTTGTCTTGTCGTACCAGAGTGTTTCCAGTTTGTCTTGTCGTACCAGAGTGTTTCCAGTTTGTCTTGTCGTACCAGAGTGTTTCCAGTTTGTCTTGTCGTACCAGAGTGTTTCCAGTTTGTCTTGTCGTACCAGAGTGTTTCCAGTTTGTCTTGTCGTACCAGAGTGTTTCCAGTTTGTCTTGTCGTATCAGAGTGTTTCCAGTTTGTCTTATCGTACCAGAGTGTCTCCAGTTTGTCTTATCGTACCAGAGTGTTTCCAGTTTGTCTTGTCGTACCAGAGTGTTTCCAGTTTGTCTTGTTGTATCAGTGTTTCCAGTTTGTCTTGTCGTACCAGAGTGTCTCCAGTTTGTCTTGTCTTGTCGTACCAGAGTGTTTCCAGTTTGTCTTGTCTTGTCGTTCCAGAGTGTTTCCAGTTTGTCTTGTCTTGTCGTATCAGTGTTTCCAGTTTGTCTTGTCGTACCAGAGTGTTTCCAGTTTGTCTTGTCGTGCCAGAGTGTTTCCAGTTTGTCTTGTCGTGCCAGAGTGTTTCCAGTTTGTCTTGTCGTATCAGAGTGTTTCCAGTTTGTCTTATCGTACCAGAGTGTTTCCAGTTTGTCTTGTCGTGCCAGAGTGTTTCCAGTTTGTCTTGTCGTACCAGAGTGTTTCCAGTTTGTCTTGTCGTATCAGAGTGTTTCCAGTTTGTCTTATCGTACCAGAGTGTTTCCAGTTTGTCTTGTCTTATCGTACCAGAGTGTTTCCAGTTTGTCTTGTCGTACCAGAGTGTTTCCAGTTTGTCTTGTCTTGTCGTAACAGTGTTTCCAGTTTGTGTTATCGTACCAGAGTGTCTCCAGTTTGTCTTATCGTACCAGTGTTTCCAGTTTGTCTTGTCGTACCAGAGTGTTTCCAGTTTGTCTTGTCTTGTCGTATCAGTGTTTCCAGTTTGTCTTGTCGTACCAGAGTGTTTCCAGTTTGTCTTGTCGTACCAGAGTGTTTCCAGTTTGTCTTGTCTTGTACCAGAGTGTTTCCAGTTTGTCTTGTCGTACCAGAGTGTTTCCAGTTTGTCTTGTCGTACCAGAGTGTTTCCAGTTTGTCTTGTCGTATCAGAGTGTTTCCAGTTTGTCTTATCGTACCAGAGTGTCTCCAGTTTGTCTTATCGTACCAGAGTGTTTCCAGTTTGTCTTGTCGTACCAGAGTGTTTCCAGTTTGTCTTGTTGTATCAGTGTTTCCAGTTTGTCTTGTCGTACCAGAGTGTCTCCAGTTTGTCTTGTCTTGTCGTACCAGAGTGTTTCCAGTTTGTCTTGTCTTGTCGTTCCAGAGTGTTTCCAGTTTGTCTTGTCTTGTCGTATCAGTGTTTCCAGTTTGTCTTGTCGTACCAGAGTGTTTCCAGTTTGTCTTGTCGTGCCAGAGTGTTTCCAGTTTGTCTTGTCGTACCAGAGTGTTTCCAGTTTGTCTTGTCGTATCAGAGTGTTTCCAGTTTGTCTTATCGTACCAGAGTGTCTCCAGTTTGTCTTATCGTACCAGAGTGTTTCCAGTTTGTCTTGTCGTACCAGAGTGTTTCCAGTTTGTCTTGTTGTATCAGTGTTTCCAGTTTGTCTTGTCGTACCAGAGTGTTTCCAGTTTGTCTTGTCGTATCAGTGTTTCCAGTTTGTCTTGTCGTACCAGAGTGTTTCCAGTTTGTCTTGTCCTACCAGAGTGTTTCCAGTTTGTCTTGTCTTGTCGTACCAGAGTGTCTCCAGTTTGTCTTTTCGTACCAGTGTTTCCAGTTTGTCTTATCGTACCAGAGTGTTTCCAGTTTGTCTTGTCGTACCAGAGTGTTTCCAGTTTGTCTTGTCGTACCAGAGTGTTTCCAGTTTGTCTTGTCGTACCAGAGTGTTTCCAGTTTGTCTTGTTGTATCAGTGTTTCCAGTTTGTCTTGTCGTACCAGAGTGTTTCCAGTTTGTCTTGTCGTATCAGTGTTTCCAGTTTGTCTTGTCGTACCAGAGTGTTTCCAGTTTGTCTTGTCGTACCAGAGTGTTTCCAGTTTGTCTTGTCTTGTCGTACCAGAGTGTCTCCAGTTTGTCTTGTCGTATCAGTGTTTCCAGTTTGTCTTGTCGTATCAGAGTGTTTCCAGTTTGTCTTGTCTTGTCGTACCAGAGTGTTTCCAGTTTGTCTTATCGTATCAGAGTGTTTCCAGTTTGTCTTGTCGTATCAGAGTGTTTCCAGTTTGTCTTGTCGTATCAGAGTGTTTCCAGTTTGTCTTGTCGTATCAGAGTGTTTCCAGTTTGTCTTGTCGTATCAGAGTGTTTCCAGTTTGTCTTGTCGTATCAGAGTGTTTCCAGTTTGTCTTGTCGTACCAGAGTGTTTCCAGTTTGTCTTGTCGTACCAGAGTGTTTCCAGTTTGCCTGTTCTCAGGTTTTGTTTCTATTCTTCTTGGTTCTGACCTTTTTGCCTGTCCTGAGCCTGCCTGTCCTGAGCCTGCCTGTCCTGACTCTGAGTCCGCCTGAGCCACCTTGCAATCCTGAGTGCCGTCTGGTACCTGCCTGACTTTGGAAGGAAAGGAAAAGTATAAATAATTTCTTATTTTAAGCAAACCAGACGGCATCGTTTATTGTTTTTAAAATGTATGGATAGCCAACACTCAGACATGATTTACAAAGGAAGCATTTGGGTTTAGTGAGTCAGAGGAAGAAGGGATAACCAGGGATGTTCTCTGTTTAGTGAGTCTACCAGATCAGAGGAAGAAGGGATAACCAGGGATGTTCTCTGTTTAGTGAGTCCACCAGATCAGAGGAAGAAGGGATGACCAGGGATGTTCTCTGTTTAGTGAGTCCTCCAGATCAGAGGAAGAAGGGATGACCAGGGATGTTCTCTGTTTAGTGAGTCCACCAGATAAGAGGAAGAAGGGATAACCAGGGATGTTCTCTGTTTAGTGAGTCTACCAGATCAGAGGAAGAAGGGATGACCAGGGATGTTCTCTGTTTAGTGAGTCTACCAGATCAGAGGAAGAAGGGATAACCAGGGATGTTCTCTGTTTAGTGAGTCCACCAGATCAGAGGAAGAAGGGATGACCAAGGATGTTCTCTGTTTAGTGAGTCCTCCAGATCAGAGGAAGAAGGGATGACCAGGGATGTTCTCTGTTTAGTGAGTCTACCAGATAAGAGGAAGAAGGGATAACCAGGGATGTTCTCTGTTTAGTGAGTCTACCAGATCAGAGGAAGAAGGGATGACCAGGGATGTTCTCTGTTTAGTGAGTCTACCAGATCAGAGGAAGAAGGGATGACCAGGGATGTTCTCTGTTTAGTGAGTCCATCAGATCAGAGGAAGAAGGGATGACCAGGGATGTTCTCTGTTTAGTGAGTCCACCAGATCAGAGGAAGAAGGGATGACCAGGGATGTTCTCTGTTTAGTGAGTCCACCAGATCAGAGGAAGAAGGGATGACCAGGGATGATCTCTGTTTAGGGAGTCCACCAGATAGGAGGAAGAAGGGATGACCAGGGATGTTCTCTGTTTAGGGAGTCCACCAGATAGGAGGAAGAAGGGATGACCAGGGATGATCTCTGTTTAGGGAGTCCACCAGATAGGAGGAAGAAGGGATGACCAGGATGTTCTCTTGATAAGTATGTTTATTTAACCATTTTCCTGTCCTGCTAAGCTTTCAAAATGTAACGAGTACTTTTGGGTGTCAGGGGAAATGTATGGGGTAAAAAGTACATAATTATATTTAGGAATACATTGAAGTAAAAGTAAAAATTGTCAAAAATATAAAATAGTAGAGTACATATACCCAAAATGTACTTAAGTAAAAATAATTTAAAGCAATACTTAAGTACTTTACACCACTCTCTCACAGCCACCTACCTACTACTGAGTACTGGGTAAGATATTTACTCTACACACTAACCCTTACGTTCTACATACTCCAGACGTCAATATGTTCTCTAGCTAGGTCCATAGCTAGCCATAAACGCTTTTCAAAGATCCAGTATCAAGTCGAGCACCATATTAATTCTGTGTATGGTTTGCGTGTACATGTGCCTGTGTGTGTATGTGTGTGTGTGAGTCCGGTCTGAGGCTGTGGATCAACATAAAGCAGGAAGCCATGGACTCTCAGGGCATCTCTGGGAGACAGGAGATACTTACCTTTACAATGTTGACTGTTTAGTACTGTTTTGTTCTTCACTTTACTTGAATGTTCCTATTGCAAGTTGATCTGGATAAGACTGAGTGCTAAATGACTAAAATACGCCTGAAACATAAACGTGAATCTACATGTATATCAAATCAAATCAAATGTTATTGGTCACATACACATGGTTAGCAGATGTTATTGCGATTGTAGCGAAATGCTTCTAAAAGTATCCAATAGTTCTTCCCGGCTGTATGTAATAACACTGAAGATTTTCTGGGCTAACAATGTAAGAAATAATACATGAAAAATCTAAATACTGCAAAGTTTCCAAAGGACTAGAAGTGAGGCCGCCCTCTCTGTCGGCGCCATCTTGTCCTTTCAGAATCGTTGCAAACAGAAATGTGACTATACTGTACACAACAACCTCTATGCACTGCCACATTATCAAGTGTCAGTATCCTGTTAATCACCCCATCTAATACAGCTACTTCCTGGTAAACAAGGTAACCACTAGTTCCTCTGCTCGGCATAATGCCATGGTTTATCCTCTGAGTGTAGGGAAAAACCCTATTGGTGTAGAATGTCTGGTCTCGCCTTTTACGGTGCAGTGTTACACTGCATTACATCAAAGTGGCTTTATTATTATTATGAAATGAATGTATGTCATTGTCTTTCAGCTGTCCACCCTTGACTTCAGACAACTGAAGCTGGATGACATCAGAAGATCCAACTTCTCTGAGTCTTTTTCCCAGGTGACACTGCTATGTCTGTTAATAACCTGTTAATGACCTGTTAGGTGATGCTAGTTTAATCCTGGTGATAGTCAACTCATCCATTCTCAATAGTATTTGTCACGTAGACAACAGGTGTAGACTAACAGTTAAAGGTTTACTTAAGGGTCCTTTTCCAACTATGCAGGGTTAAAGATGACAAAATAAATATAAAATAGGGACATGAGAAATAAATACACAGTGAATAACAATAACGAGTAAAACAAATAGCATGCTATATGCAGGGGTACGAGGTCATTGAGGTAGATATGTACATGTAGGTAGGGGTAAAATGAATAGGCAACAGGATAGATAATAAACAGTAGCAGCAGAGTTTGTGGTGAGTGTGAAAGTGTGTGTGAGTGGTTCAGTGGAGGCCGCTGAGGGGAGGAAGGCTCATAATAGTGACTGGAACAGAGCGAATGGAATGACATAAAGCACATAGAAACCATGTATTTCATCCCATTCCAACTATTTCGCTCCAGCCATTACCACGAGCATGTCCTCCCCAATTAAAGTGCCACCAACCTCCTGTGGTGTGGAGTCAGAGTGCATGTGCGGGCGTGCTATGTGTGTGTGGCCAAATGAAGTGTGTGTGTGTGTGTGAGTAGAATCCAGTGTGTGTGCATAGTCAGTGCAGGAGAGTTAGTGGAAAAATGGTCACGCAGGCAGTCCGGGTAGCCCATTTTATTAGATATTTAGCTCTTGTTTAGCAGTCTTATGGCTTGAGGATAGAAGCTGTTCAGGGTCTTGTTTGTTCCAGGCCTGGTACGCTGGTCCCGCTTGCTGTGCAGCAGCATAGGGAACAGTCTATGGATTGGGTGGCTGGACTCTTTGACAGACTTTTGGGCTTTCCTCTGACACTGCCTGGTATAGAGGTCCTGGGCTGTATTCAACACCCTCTGTAGTGCCTTGTGTTCGGGTGCCTTGCAGTTGCCGTACCAAGCGGGGATGCAGCCGGTCAGATGCTCTCAATGTTGCAGCTGTGTAACATTTTGAGGATCTGAGGGCCCATTACAAATCTTTTCAGCCTCCTGAGGGGGAAGAGGCCCTGTCGTGCCCTCTTCACAACTGTGTGTGGACCGTGTTAATTCTTTAGTGATGTGGACACGGAGGAACTTAAAGCTTTCGACCCGCTCCTCTATAGCCCCATTGATGTGAATGGGAGCGTTCGTCCCTCCGTTTCCTGTATCCCACAATCATGTCCTTCGTCTTGCTAATGTTGAGGGAGAGGTAGTTGTCCTGGAACCACACTGCCAGGCCTCTGACCTCTTCCCTATAGACGGCCTCATCGTTGTTGGCGTACTGAGGACAAGCCAACCGGGAGACCACCCGGCCTACTGGATCTCGCCAAGTAGGTGTGGGGCGCCCAGCCAATGTGATGATGAGGGAGCAGATGACAGCCATATGGTAAGGGAACATATGGAGAAGGCCCAGCGTGCCCAAACCAAGAGTTCCATGTGGGTTTTCCGTCAGCCGGGGAGACTGGAACAGATTTACAACGTGAACCTATTGAAGAGGTGACAGGTGAGGACAGCCCTGGCCTTGTTGTGGTCAAAACCAGGACGTTGACTGGACCAGTGGTGGTTCTGAGCAATGAGGACCCTTGGACCAGCTCAGAAGCAAGCGCTCCGGGAGCTCATCATATCAGATCCCTGAGGCCTGAAGGAAGGCTGTCAAGCATAGGTGGAGACTATGCTATAAATTCTCAGACAAAAGATTCCTTGATGCCCTTCCAGACTCCCTCTGCCTACCCAAGGACGTCAGAGGACAAAAATCAGTTAACCACCTAACTGAGGAACTCAATTTATCCTTTCGCAATACCGTAGATGCAGTTGCACCCCTAAAAACTAAAAACATTTGTCATAAGAAACAAGCTCCCTCGTACACAGAAAATACCCGAGCTCTGAAGCAAGCTTCCAGAAAATTGGAACGGAAATGGCGCCACACCAAACTGGAAGTCTTCCGACTAGATTGGAAAGACAGTACCGTGCAGTATCGAAGAGCCCTCACTGTTGCTCAATCATCCTATTTTTCCAACTTAATTGAGGAAAATAAGAACAATCCAACATTTATTTTTGATACTGTCGCAAAGCAAACTAAAAAGCAGCATTCCCCAAAAGAGGATGGCTTTCACTTCAGCAGTAATAAATTCATGACCTTCTTTGAGGAAAAGATCATGATCATTAGAAAGCAAATTACGGACTCTTTAAATCTGCGTATTCCTCCAGAGCTCAGTTGTCCTGAGTCTGCACAACTCTGCTAGGACCTAGGATCAAGGGAGACACTCAAGTGTTTTAGTACTATATCTCTTGACACAATGATGAAAATAATCATGGCCTCTAAACCTTCAAGCTGCATACTGGACCCTATTCCAACTAAACTACTGAAAGAGCTGCTTCTTGTGCATGGCCCTCCTATGTTGAACATAATAAACAGCTCTCTTTCCATCTCTATGTGTAACAAACTCACTAAAAGTGGCAGTAATAAAGCCTCTCTTGAAAAAGCCAAACCTTGACCAAGAAAATATAAAAAAACTATCGGCCTATATCGAATCTTCCTTTCGTCTCCAAAATTTTAGAAAAAGCTGTTGTGCAGCAACTCACTGCCTTCCTGAAGACAAACAATGTATACAAAATGCTTCAGTCTGGTTTTAGACCTCATCATAGCACTGAGACTGCACTTGTGAAGGTGGTAAATTACCTTTTAATGGCATCAGACCGAGGCTCTGCATCTGTCCTCGTGCTCCCTGACCTTAGTGCTGCTTTTGATACCATCGATCACCACATTCTTTTGGAGAGATTGGAAACCCAAATTGGTCTACACGGACAAGTTCTGGCCTGGTTTGGATCTTATCTGTCGGAAAGATATCAATTGGTCTCTGTGAATGGTTTGTCCTCTGACAAATCAGCTGTAAATGTTGGTGTTCCTCAAGGTTCCGTTTAAGGACCACTATTATTTTCAATATACATTTTACCTCTTGGGGATGTCATTTGAAAACATAAATGTTAACTTTCACTGCTATGCGGATGACAGCTGTACATTTCAATGAAACATGGTGAAGCCCCAAAATTGACATTGCTAGAAGCCTGTGTTTCAGACGTAAGGAAGTGGATGGCTGCAAACGTTCTACTTTTAAACTCGGACAAAACAGTGATGCTTGTTCTAGGTCCCAAGAAACAAAGAGATCTTCTTTTGAATCTGACAATTAATCTTGATGGTTGTACAGTCGTCTCAAATAAAACTGTGAAGGACCACGGCGTTACTCTGGACCCTGATCTCTCTTTTGACGAACATATCAAGACTGTTTCAAGGACAGCTTTTTTCCATTTACGTAACATTGCAAAAATCAGAAAATGTCTTTCCAAATGATGCAGAAAAAATAATCCATGCTTTTGTTACTTGTAGGTTAGACTACTGCAATGCTCTACTTTCTGGCTACCCACATAAAGCACAAAATAAACTTCAGTTAGTGCTAAATACGGCTGCTAGAATAATGTATCATATTACTCCAGTGCTAGCCTTCCTACACTGGCTTCCTGTTAAGGCAAGGGCTGATTTCAAGGTTTTACTGCTAACCTATAATGCATTACATGGGCTTGCTCCTACCTATCTCTCTGATTTGGTCCTGCCGTACATACCTACACGTACGCTACGGTCACAAGAGCCTCTTAATCGTCCCTTGAATTTCTAAGCAAACAGCTGGAGGCAGGGCTTTCTCCTATAGAGCTCCATTTTTATGGAATGGTCTGTCTACCTGTGTGAGAGACGCAGACTCGGTCTCAACCTTTAAATCTTTACTTAAGACTCATCTCTTCAGTAGGTCATATGATTGAGTTTAGTCTGGCCCAGGAGTGTGAAGGTGAACGGAAAGGCGCTGGAGCAACGAACCGCCCTTGCTGTCTCTGCCTAGCCGGATCCCCTCTCTCCACTGGGATTCTCTGCCTCTAACCTTATTACAGGCACTGAGAAACTGGCTTACTGGTGCTCTTCCATGCCATCCCTAGGAGGGGTGCGTCACTTGAGTGGGTTGAGTCACTGACGTGGTCTTCCTGTCTGGGTTGATGCCCCCCCTTGGGTTGTGCCGTGGCGGAGATCTTTGTGGGCTATACTCGGCCTTGTCTCAGGATGGTAAGTTGGTGGTTCTGGCAAAGTGGGTGGGGTTATATCCTGCCTGTTTGGCCCTGTCCGGGGGTGTCATCGGATGGGGCCACAGTGTCTCCTGACCCCTCCTGTCTCAGCCTCCAGTATTTATGCTACAGTAGTTCATGTTTTGGGGGCTAGGGTCAGTCTGTTATATCTGGAGTATTTCTCCTGTCTTATCCGGTGTCCTATGTGAATTTAACTATGCTCTCTCTAATTCTCTCTTTCTCTCCTTCTTTCTTTCTCTCTCTCAGAGGACCTAAGCCTTAGGACCATGCCTCAGGACTACCTGGCATGATGACTCCTTGCTGTTTATGAACATTTGAACATCTTGGCCATGTTCTGTTATAATATCCACCCGGCACAGCCAGAAGAGGACTGGCCACCCCTCATAGCCTGGTTCCTCTCTATGTTTCTTCCTAGGTTTTGGCCTTTCTATGGAGTTTTTCCTATCCACCGTGCTTCTACACCTGCATTGCTTGCTGTTTGGGGTTTTAGGCTGGGTTTCTGTACAGCACTTTGATATATCAGCTGATGTAAGAAGGGGTATATAAATACATTTGATTTTATTTGATTTATGCTGAGGATGGGAGTCATTGAGGATTCCACACAGAAAATGGTGCAGGGGGTGAACGACATAAGTTTGTTCGACTCCTACCCCATGCCAAGAGTGGACGAGCTCATCAACCGGTTGGGAAAGGCCTGGTACATCCGCACCCTGGACCTGACCAAGGGATATTGGCAGGTATCCTTCTCCGCTTGGGAGAAGATGGCATTCTCGACACCGGACGGCTAATACCAATACCAAGTCCTCCCGTTCGGTCTACTTGGAGCCCCACCCACGCAAACTCCAAGAAATGCAAGGATGGACGGGGGAACATCAAGCCCCAGGAGAGGAAGGTCCAGGCGGTTCGTGACGTCCTCACGGTCTGCTCGAACAGATGTGCTCTGTGTTCTACCCCAGTGGAGACAGCATTCCCCGGCGGTAACCCGGAAGAGGTCTCCTGGAGGAGACCTGTTTCTTTTCCTTTATCGGTTTAAATAAACACTCTTGAAACTGAGTTATCACACTTGTGTCCATGTCTGATCTGTGTAAAAGTCTAGATCAAACCCCCTGGTCTGCCACAACAGGCATAAGCCATGGACAGCAAACACAATTGCATTTTATCAATGGAAATTTGAAAACACAGAGATACCGTGACTAGATCCTGAGGCCCATTGTGATGCCATTCACCAGTACATCACCTCATGTTTCAGCATGATAATGCATGGCCCCATGTCGCAAGGATCTGTACACAATTCCTGGAAGCTGAAAATGTCCCAGTTCTTCAATGGCCTGTATACTCAGCAGCCATGTCACTCGTTGAGTATGTTTGGGAGGCTCTGGATCGACGTGTACGACAACATGTTCCAATTCCCACCCATATCCAGCAACTTCGCACAGCCATTGAAGAAGAGTGGGACAACATTCCACAGGCCACAATCAACAGCCTGATCAACTCTATGCAAAGGAGATGTGTCGCGCTGCATGAGGCAAATGGTGGTCACACCAGATACTGACTGGTTTTCTGATCCACACCCCTACTTTTTTTTAAGGTATCTGTGACCTTATCTGCATTCCCAGTCATCTCTCTCCTGATCTTCAGAATCACGATTGTAACGCCAGTACAGTAGCCTATGGTAACGTCAGTACAGTAACCTATGGTAACATCAGTACAGTAGCCTATGGTAACGTCAGTACAGTAGCCTATGGTAACATCAGTACAGTAGCCTATGGTAACGTCAGTACAGTAGCCTATGGTAACGTCAGTACAGTAGCCTATGGTAACATCAGTACAGTAGCCTATGGTAACATCAGTACAGTAACCTATGGTAACATCAGTACGTTAGCCTATGGTAACGCCAGTACAGTAGCCTATGGTAACATCAGTACAGTAGCCTATGGTAACATCAGTACAGTAGCCTATGGTAACATCAGTACAGTAGCCTATGGTAACATCAGTACAGTAACCTATGGTAACATCAGTACAGTAACCTATGGTAACATCAGTACAGTAGCCTATGGTAACATCAGTACAGTAGCCTATGGTAACATCAGTACAGTAGCCTATGGTAACATCAGTACATTAGCCTATGGTAACATCAGTACAGTAGCCTATGGTAACGTCAGTACAGTAGCCTATGGTAACATCAGTACATTAGCCTATGGTAACATCAGTACAGTAACCTATGGTAACATCAGTACAGTAGTCTATGGTAACATCAGTACAGTAACCTATGGTAACGTCAGTACAGTAGTCTATGGTAACATCAGTACAGTAACCTATGGTAACATCAGTACAGTAGCCTATGGTAACATCAGTACATTAGCCTATGGTAACATCAGTACAGTAACCTATGGTAACGTCAGTACAGTAACCTATGGTAACGTCAGTACAGTAGCCTATGGTAACGTCAGTACGTTAGCCTATGGTAACGTCAGTACGTTAGCCTATGGTAACGTCAGTACGTTAGCCTATGGTAACGTCAGTACAGTAGTCTATGGTAACATCAGTACAGTAACCTATGGTAACATCAGTACAGTAGCCTATGGTAACATCAGTACAGTAGCCTATGGTAACATCAGTATAGTAGCCTATGGTAACATCAGTACAGTAACCTATGGTAACATCAGTACAGTAACCTATGGTAACATCAGTACAGTAACCTATGGTAACATCAGTACAGTAGCCTATGGTAACGCCAGTACAGTAGCCTATGGTAACATCAGTACAGTAGCCTATGGTAACATCAGTACAGTAGCCTATGGTAACATCAGTACAGTAACCTATGGTAAAGTCAGTACGTTAGCCTATGGTAACGTCAGTACAATAGCCTATGGTAACGTCAGTACGTTAGCCTATGCTTCGAAGGTGGGAGGGGCTAGTGTAGCTTGTGCTTCAGAGGGGAGGAGAGGGACATTTAGCACAAACACACACACGGGGAAAGCTGTTCAGCTGGCAGGCAGACACTGGAATAAGCTTCTGAGTGACAAAGTGAATGCTCTGCATAGGTGCTTCGTTGCGTTTTTTGGGGGGACTGGTAGAATTGCCTCGAACATAAAATAACGTTTTTAAAAGCTTATCATGAGGATGGTGATGAATGTGTAGGAGTATGGGACACACTGTAGCGAATAGAAATGTGTTTGATACCTCTCCATTCATTCCACTGCATGCTGTAGTTCTTCTGGCCACACACACAGCCAAACACACACATACGCACCCTTACCCTGTGTATCTCTGTGTCCAGTATCAGACGCTATGTGATTGTGATGTCCATGACCATCTTCCTGATGTTGCTGAGTCTGATGACCCACTTCCTCACCTCCAGGAGAGTAACGCTGTGGAGGACATGCAAGATGAATTTCCCTGAACACTATCTCTCTCTCTTTGTATGTGTGTAAGTCTTTCTCTTTGTGTGTATGTGTTAGTCTCTCTCTCTCTCTCTCTCTCTCTCTCTCTCTCTCTCTCTCTCTCTCTCTCTCTCTCTCTCTCTCTCTCTCTCTCTCTCTCTCTCTCTCTCTCTCTCTCTCTCTCTCTCTCTCCTCATGTATTGCAAAGCAGTTATGACTATTTTATTATGTTGATATGGGCTGAAATGTAATTCATTGAGATATTTGTCCAAGATGACGTGGACTGACTTTTCATGTGCACTGGACTTGTAAAACTGTAGAGTTGGATAAGGAATAGTTGGATAAGGGATAGTTGGATAAGGGATAGTTGGATAAGGGATAGTTGGATAAGGGATAGTTGGATAAGGGATAGTTGGATAAGGGATAGTTGGAAAAGGGATAGTGGATAAAGGATAGTGGATAAGGGTTAGTGGATAAGGGATAGTTGGATAAGGGATAATAGATTTGGGGGGCGGCAGCGTAGCCTAGCGGTTAGAGTGTTGGACTAGTAACCGAAAGGTTGCAAGATCAAATCCCCGAGCTGACAAGGTACAAAATCTGTCGTTCTGCCCTTGAACAAGGCAGTTAACCCACTGTTCCTAGACTGTCATTGAAAATATCAATTTGTTCTTAACTGACTTACCTAGTTAAATAAAGGTAACATATAAAAATAAACAATTTTAAAAAACTCTGTTCTAAAGGTAGTTAACCACCTTCTAGAGGTAGTTAACTATGTTCTACAGGTAGTTAACCACCTTCTAGAGGTAGTTAACTATGTTCTACAGGTAGTTAACCACCTTCTAGAGGTAGTTAATTATGTTCTACAGGTAGTTAACCACCTTCTAGAGGTAGTTAACTTTATTCTACAGGTAGTTAACCACCTTCTGGAGGTAGTTAACTGTGTTCTAAAGGTAGTTAACCACCTTCTGGAGGTAGTTAACTGTGTTCTACAGGTAGTTAACCACCTTCTAGAGGTAGTTAACTGGGTTCTAAAGGTAGTTAACCACCTTCTAGAGGTAGTTAACTGTGTTCTACAGGTAGTTAACCACCTTCTAGAGGTAGTTAACTGTGTTCTACAGGTAGTTAACCACCTTCTAGAGGTAGTTAACTGTGTTCTACAGGTAGTTAACCACCTTCTAGAGGTAGTTAACTGGGTTCTAAAGGTAGTTAACCACCTTCTAGAGGTAGTTAACTGTATTATACAGGTAGTTAACCACCTTCTAGAGGTAGTTAACTGGGTTCTACAGGTATTTAACCACCTTCTAGAGGTAGTTAACTGTGTTCTACAGGTATTTAACCATCTTCTAGAGGTAGTTAACTGGGTTCTAAAGGTAGTTAACCACCTTCTAGAGGTAGTTAACTGTATTCTACAGGTAGTTAACCACCTTCTAGAGGTAGTTAACTGTATTCTACATGTAGTTAACCACCTTCTAGAGGTAGTTAACTGTATTCTACAGGTAGTTAACTGTGTTCTACAGGTATTTAACCACCTTCTAGAGGTAGTTAACTTTATTCTACAGGTATTTAACCACCTTCTAGAGGTAGTTAACTGTGTTCTACAGGTAGTTAACCACCTTCTAGAGGTAGTTAACTGGGTTCTAAAGGTAGTTAACCACCTTCTAGAGGTAGTTAACTGTATTCTACAGGTAGTTAACCACCTTCTAGAGGTAGTTAACTGGGTTCTAAAGGTAGTTAACCACCTTCTAGAGGTAGTTAACTGGGTTCTAAAGGTAGTTAACCACTTTCTATAGGTAGTTAACTGTATTCTACAGGTAGTTAACCACCTTCTACAGGTATTTAACCACCTTCTAGAGGTAATTAACTGTATTCTACAGGTAGTTAACCACCTTCTAGAGGTAGTTAACTGGGTTCTAAAGATAGTTAACCACCTTCTAGAGGTAGTTAACTGTGTTCTACAGGTATTTAACCACCTTCTAGAGGTAGTTAACTGGGTTCTAAAGGTAGTTAACCACCTTCTAGAGGTAGTTAACTGTATTCTACAGGTAGTTAACCACCTTCTAGAGGTAGTTAACTGGGTTCTAAAGGTAGTTAACCACCTTCTAGAGGTAGTTAACTGTATTCTACAGGTATTTAACCACCTTCTAGAGGTAATTAACTGTATTCTACAGGTAGTTAACCACCTTCTAGAGGTAGTTAACTTTATTCTACAGGTAGTTAACCACCTTCTAGAGGTAGTTAACTGGGTTCTAAAGGTAGTTAACCACCTTCTAGAGGTAGTTAACTGGGTTCTAAAGGTAGTTAACCACCTTCTAGAGGTAGTTAACTGTATTCTACAGGTAGTTAACCACCTTCTACAGGTATTTAACCACCTTCTAGAGGTAATTAACTGTATTCTACAGGTAGTTAACTGTATTCTAAAGGTAGTTAACCACCTTCTGGAGGTAGTTAACTGGGTTCTAAAGATAGTTAACCACCTTCTAGAGGTAGTTAACTGTATTCTACAGGTAGTTAACTGTATTCTAAAGGTAGTTAACCACCTTCTAGAGGTAGTTAACTGGGTTCTAAAGGTAGTTAACCACCTTCTAGAGGTAGTTAACTGTATTCTACAGGTATTTAACCACCTTCTAGAGGTAATTAACTGTATTCTACAGGTAGTTAACCACCTTCTAGAGGTAGTTAACTTTATTCTACAGGTAGTTAACCACCTTCTAGAGGTAGTTAACTGGGTTCTAAAGGTAGTTAACCACCTTCTAGAGGTAGTTAACTGGGTTCTAAAGGTAGTTAACCACCTTCTAGAGGTAGTTAACTGTATTCTACAGGTAGTTAACCACCTTCTACAGGTATTTAACCACCTTCTAGAGGTAATTAACTGTATTCTACAGGTAGTTAACTGTATTCTAAAGGTAGTTAACCACCTTCTGGAGGTAGTTAACTGGGTTCTAAAGATAGTTAACCACCTTCTAGAGGTAGTTAACTGTATTCTACAGGTAGTTAACCACCTTCTAGAGATAGTTAACTGTATTCTACAGGTAGTTAACCACCTTCTAGAGGTAGTTAACTGTATTCTACAGGTAGTTAACTGTATTCTACAGGTAGTTAACCACCTTCTAGAGGTAGTTAACTGTATTCTACAGGTATTTAACCACCTTCTAGAGGTAGTTAACTGTATTTAACCACCTTCTAGAGGTAATTAACTGTATTCTACAGGTAGTTAACTGTATTCTACAGGTAGTTAACCACCTTCTAGAGGTAGTTAACTGTATTCTACAGGTATTTAACCACCTTCTAGAGGTAGTTAACTGTGTTCTACAGGTAGTTAAACACCTTCTAGAGGTAGTTAACTGTATTCTACAGGTAGTTAACCACCTTCTAGAGGTAGTTAACTGTATTCTACAGGTAGTTAACCAATTTCTAGAGGTAGTTAACTGGGTTCTAAAGGTAGTTAACCACCTTCTAGAGGTAGTTAAACTGGGTTCTAAAGGTAGTTAACCACCTTCTAGAGGTAGTTAACTGTATTCTACAGGTAGTTAACCACCTTCTAGAGGTAGTTAACTGTATTCTACAGGTTGTTAACCACCTTCTAGAGGTATTTAACTGTATTCTACAGGTATTTAACTACCTTCTAGAGGTAGTTAACTGTGTTCTACATGTGGTTAACCATGTTCTAGAGGTAGTTAACTGTGTTCAGAGGTAGGTAACTGTGTCCTCTAGGTAGATCACCATGTTCTAGAGGTAGTTAACTGTGTTCTACAGGTAGTTAGCCGTGTTCTATAGGTAGTTAACTGTGTTCAGAGGTAGTTAACTGTGTCCTCTAGGTAGATCACCATGTTCTAGAGGTAGTTAACTGTGTTCTACAGGTAGTTAGCCGTGTTCTATAGGTAGTTAACTGTGTTCAGAGGTATTTAACTGTGTCCTCTAGGTAGATCACCATGTTCTAGAGGTAGTTAACTGTGTTCTACAGGTAGTTAGCCGTGTTCTACAGGTAGTTAGCCGTGTTCTACAGGCAGTTATACAATTGGTCGGTATAATCCTGGATACTGATTGGTGAAAACCCGATTCCAGTCGGTGTCTATTCCACAAGTTACCACCGGCTAAAGCTATGATGTTGAAATGCCTACTTACTCTGTTCCATCTCATTGCACAATCTACTGTCTCATCAGCCCAGACAGACTATTTATCAACTTTATCTCCACTGTAAACCGCATCTAGACATCACCCCCCATTTCTTTTAGACTAGCAATTGGTTTTCAATAGCAGAGATTTGTATAAGCCTTGCTGTCTGGCGCTCTGACATTTGCAACATTGTTTCAATATTGAAATTCAATCTCCAGCTGTCCCATAGTAATGAAGGTGAGGGGTGGGAGTCGGGAGGAGACAGACAAGCAGGCAGCTTTTCTCAGCCAGTCAAAATCATGAATCAGCATAATCTTTATGGATATATACAGACTAGCTCCTCTGAACAACAGTGTCCTGACGAGAGAGCACATTTTCTATGCCAGGCGAAATCACTCATCATTAGCCCATTGTTATCCAAATAAATGTCACGAGAAAATAGCTTAAACAAATGCAAATCCAGCTACTTTGCCATTATTCTGGCTGCACTGTTTGATGTGACTGTGTTAACAAAAGCTGGCTAGCTACCAAGCAAGGGATAGATTTAGAACAAAAAGACTTAACGACTGGGTCGTGTCTCTGGCAACCGAACCGATAGAACGAACGACCAGCTGGCTTGGGTAGCAACCCTTGATTTGTGTCGGGACTATATCTTGTGGAAGGATGAAATAGTAAGAATAAATTCATCAAAATATTTTTTTTAATGAAAATGTCAATCATTATTTGAATATGTTGATAACCTGTTGTCTCAGGCCTAGCAAAACCCTTGCCAATACACTGCATTTGGAAAATAGTCAGACCCATTCAAAATAACCACATTTTGTTACGTTACAGCCTTATTCTAAAATGGATTAAATCAATGAAAAAAATGGGCATTTTGATTTTGGAATGTAGTTACCCTTTAGTTCCACTTTGCATGCACCTAGCACTGTTGGTTGGCTTGCAGTGTTTGTGTAGCACATGAGATGGAGTTTGCAAAACAAATGGCTGCTGGATTGATGCAAATAATCATGATATCATTCTGACAGGAAGAAATAGGCTACTTTGTAGCTAGTTTATTGATAGAGAAAGTTTTTGAGCTCGATGCCCAGTCTTTCCATCTACCAGAAGACGGTTAGGTCTGTCATTAGCATCACTATATTTTTCCTGTTCCTGAATTGTTTGAAACCTGGACATTTTACTTCATATTATGAGGTATGTCTTACCTTGATTCAAAGTAGCCTATAGCCACAATCCCACCATAGAAACAGTGGATTTGTTTTATATATACAGTGCCTTGCGAAAGTATTAGGCCCCCTTGAACTTTGCGACCTTTTGCCACATTTCAGGCTTCAAACAATATAAAACTGTATTTTTTTGTGAAGAATCAACAGCAAGTGGGACACAATCATGAAGTGGAACGACATTTATTGGATATTCCAAATTTTTTAACAAATCAAAAACTGAAAAATTGGGCGTGCAAAATTATTCAGCCCCTTTACTTTCAGTGCAGCAAACTCTCTCCAGAAGTTCAGTGAGGATCTCTGAATGATCCAATGTTGACCTAAATGACTAATGATGATAAATACAATCCACCTGTGTGTAATCAAGTCTCCGTATAAATGCACCTGCACTGTGATAGTCTCAGAGGTCCGTTAAAAGCGCAGAGAGCATCATGAAGAACAAGGAACACACCAGGCAGGTCCGAGATACTGTTGTGAAGAAGTTTAATGCCGGATTTGGATACAAAAAGATTTCCCAAGCTTTAAACATCCCAAGGAGCACTGTGCAAGCGATAATATTGAAATGGAAGGAGTATCAGACCACTGCAAATCTATCAAGACCTGGCCGTCCCTCTAAACTTTCAGCTCATACAAGGAGAAGACTGATCAGAGATGCAGCTAAGAGGCCCATGATCACTCTGGATGAACTACAGAGATCTACAGCTGAGGTGGGAGACTCTGTCCATAGGACAACAATCAGTCGTATATTGCACAAATCTGGCCTTTATGGAAGAGTGGCAAGAAGAAAGCCATTTCTTAAAGATATCCATAAAAAGTGTCGTTTAAAGTTTGCCACAAGCCACCTGGGAGACACACCAAACATGTGGAAGAAGGTGCTCTGGTCAGACAAAACCAAAATTGAACTTTTTGGCAACAATGCAAAACGTTATGTGTGACGTAAAAGCAACACAGCTCATCACCCTGAACACACCATCCCCACTGTCAAACATGGTGGTGGCAGCATCATGGTTTGGGCCTGCTTTTCTTCAGCAGGGACAGGGAAGATGGTTAAAATTGATGGGAAGATGGATGGAGCCAAATACAGGACCATTCTGGAAGAAAACCTGATGGAGTCTGCAAAAGACCTGAGACTGGGACGCAGATTTGTCTTCCAACAAGACAATGATCCAAAACATAAAGCAAAATCTACAATGGAATGGTTCAAAAATAAACATATCCAGGTGTTAGAATGGCCAAGTCAAAGTCCAGACCTGAATCCAATCGAGAATCTGTGGAAAGAACTGAAAACTGCTGTTCACAAATGCTCTCCATCCAACCTCACTGAGCTCGAGCTGTTTTGCAAGGAGGAATGGGGAAAAAATGTCAGTCTCTCGATGTGCAAAACTGATAGAGACATACCCCAAGCGACTTACAGCTGTAATCGCAGCAAAAGGTGGCGCTACAAAGTATTAACTTAAGGGGGCTGAATAATTTTGCACGCCCAATTTTTCAGTTTTTGATTTGTTAAAAATGTTTGAAATATCCAATAAATGTGGTTCCACTTCATGATTGTGTCCCACTTGTTGTTGATTCTTCACAAAAAAATACAGTTTTATATCTTTATGTTTGAAGCCTGAAATGTGGCAAAAGGTCGCAAAGTTCAAGGGGGCCGAATACTTTCGCAAGGCACTGTACTTGTAGTTGACAGTGTTCTAGAAGTAGAGGTTGGAGGGTTGGACCATACACCTCTCAATGTGTGTCATGGCATATAGAATGGGAAAGGCAAATATCAGTTTCTCACAAAATCACTGAAGTTCTCTTCTCTTCTTTGCTCTTTTCCAGTAAGTTGCTTTAATCGCCAGCGTGGTGGTGTGGGTGGTGACCTTTGTGGTCATTTTCCCAATCCTCTATTTCAACTACGGCAAGGAAGTCCATGAAGACACTAACAACAACCACACAAGCAAAATGGCCTCCAATGACTGACTGTTTCCAGTTCGGCAGCCACCTGAAAAATCACTCTGGTGTTAAAAAGCTGAACTACATCATGAGCTCTGTGATCGTTATCGTGGCCTGTGTGCAGACGGCACTGCAGTGTCACGTCATGAGCCTTCTGACCAGGAAGTACGAGCTAGACTGCATGTTTCACCAGGAATTCTGGGCTCAGCTGAAGAGCCTGTGTTTTACTGTGGTGCTGCTGGTGTGTTTCATGCCCTATCACATGTTCAGGATTTACTACTTGGAACACCTGCAGCAGCTGGAGCACACTAACGAGGTGTTCCTCAGTCTCACGGCCCTCAGATGTCTCGACATGTTTACTTTCCTAGGGAGGGGACACTGCCATATGTGTGACCTCTTCTCACATTACCTAAACTATGAACTCAGAGCCAAAACCTCACTGTAATATTGCTTCCCTTTTAAGCAGCACTTTAGCACCATCTGCTTGTTTATATAACTACACAACATAGTCTACTGTACTGTAGGTCTATTGCAGTTTGACTATACTGGACTAAAATGTATTTGCTCTCATATTGGAATTTAAAATACAGTAAGCGGTGCCAATGACATTTCTCTCAATATGTCGATTTCAATCTTTGAAAAAACTTTGTGTAAGGCTACAGAGTACGTAAATATTGTAATAAATAAATAAATGTCTAAAATGTTACTGTTCTACTATTATTCTGTGAAGCATTACCTCCTCCTCACCCTTTACCCCCGTCTCGACAGCATAGGCAAGGCTGACCACACACACACCCATATTATTTCCCCTCTCAGTTTTATGGAGGCTAGTTACTGTTTAACGTCCTCACCCTACTTTCAGTTTGTTTAGTAAATCGATCTAATGACAACCGAAGCCAGCACCATCCAATGTGTCGCTCAATGAATTACAGGCCCATAGCTTCCCTTTCCAAACCTCCGTGTGTTGTTGCAACTCCTCGCCCACGACTCTCTCATTTCGTGTGGTGACAAGGGGGACAAGTGACAGAACTGGTGGCTAGTTTACAGGTGGACTAGCGTCCTGTTGGATTGATGCACATCGCTGACGGACCAAGAGAAAGGTAAGCGGTCTCCTTTGAAATAATAAATAATTAACATATGATGTTTGTTGCCTAAATCTTATATGGTTCTGTGACTCGTTCATTTTGGTCTTTCGTTTGACCTATCGGCCGCAATGAATTAGTCGTGTTATCAGGGATCCTTGGGACGTCCCTACCCTAAACCCTAACTTTAACCCCTACCCTAAACCCTAACTTTAACCCCTATCCTTACCCTAACCATAATCCTTACCTAACCCTAACCTTAACTCTTACCCTGACCATAACCCTTACCTAACCCTAAACCCTAACTTTAACCCCTACCCTTACCCTAACCATAACCCTTACCTAACCCTAAACCCTAACTTTAACCCTTACCCTAACCATAACCCTTACCTAACCCTAAACCCTAACTTTAACCCCTACCCTTACCCTAACCATAATCCTTACCTAAACCCTAACCTTAACTCTTACCCTAACCATAACCCCTACCTAACCCTAACCTTAACCCTTACCCTAACCATAACCCTTACCTAACCCTAACCTTAACTCTTACCCTAACCATAACCCCTACCTAACCCTAACTCTTACCCTAACCATAACCCTTACCTAACCCTAACCTTAACCCTTACCCTAACCATAACCCTTACCTAACCCTAACCTTAACCCTTACCCTAACCATAACCCTTACCTAACCCTAACCTTAACTCTTACCGTAACCATTTTAAAGATGCGCTATGCAGAAATTGCTCAACCATTTCCTGGTTGCTACAATTCTGATAGTTTGTCTAATTTCAGTTTGTGACAAAACATGCAAATATAGTGTAGATAATCTTTGTACAATTTAAACCGCTGTGAAATGTATTTTCTATAAGCAAAAATATTGTATTTTCAAGCTGTTTGAAACAGGGGTACAAAACCTAAAGTAAAATAATCAATCTTAGGAATGGGAAGCATATAAATAGCACACACAGACCAGATCTGCCACTTGTTAGACTTGGGCTCCCAAAAAGTTTAATATTGCAGCTTTAAAATGTCAACTCAATGTGAAGGGGATTAATATGCACTCTTCTGGTGACTGCAGAGGCTCAGACCAACAAATGTCTGTCATATACAGGGCATTCGGGAAGTATTTCAGACCCCTTGACTTCCACATTTTGTTACGTTACAGCCTTATTCTAAAATGTATTAAATTGTTTTTTCCCATTATTAATCAACACACAATTTCCCATAATGACAAAGCAAAAATAAGTTTTTAGAATTTTTGCAAATGTTTTAGAAAAAAAAACTGAAATACCTTGTTTACATACTGCAAGTACTCAGACCCTTTTCCATGAGGCCCGAAATTGAGCTCAGGTGCATCCTGTTTCCATTGATCATCCTTGAGATGTTTTTACAACTTGATTGGAGTACACCTGTGGTAAATTCAATTGATTGGACATGATTTGGAAAGGCACTCACCTGTCTTTATTGAGTCCCACAGTTGACAGTGCATGTCAGAGCAAAAACCAAGCCATGATGTCAAAGGCATAGTCCGTAGAGGTCTGAGACAGGATTGTGTCGGGGCACAGATCTGGGGAAGGGTACCAAAAATGTTTTTCAGCATTGAAGGTCCCCAAGAACACAGTGGCCTCCATCATTCTTCAATGGAAGAAGTTTGAATCCACCAAGACTCTTCCTAGAGCTGGCCGCCTGGCCAAACTGAGCAATCGGGGGAGAAGGGCCTTGGTCAGGGAGGTGCCCAAGAACCCGATGGTTACTCTGACAGATCTCCAGTGTTCCTCTGTGGAGATGGGAGAACCTTCCAGAAGGACAACCATCTCTGCAGCACTCCACCAATCAGGCCTTGACAGCTCACTTGGAGTTTACCAAAAGGCACCTAAAGGACTCTCAGTCCATGAGAAACAAGATTCTCTGGTTTGATGAAATCAAGATTGAACTATTTGGCCTGAATGCGAAGCGTCACGTCCGGAGGAAACCTGGCACCATCCCTACGGTGAAGCATGGTGGTGGCAGCATCATGCTGTGGGGATGTTTTTCATCAGCAGGGATTGGGAGACGAGTCAGGATTGAGGGAAAGATACATATTCTTTTTTTTGTACCTTTATTTAACTAGGCAAGGTAAGAACAAATTCTTATTTACAATGACGGCCTACCAAAAGGCAAAAGGCCTCCTGTCGGACGTGGGATTAAATATAAAAAAATATATATATAAATATCGGACAAAACACACATCACGACAAGAGAAGCAACACAACACTACATGAAGAGAGACCTAAGATAACAACAACATGGTAGCAACACAACATGGTAGCAAGCACAAAACATGGTACACCAATGTTGTGCACAGACAACAGCACAAAGATGAACGGAGCAAAGTACAGAGAGCTCTTTAATGAAAACCTGCTCCAGAGCGCTCAGGACCTCAGACTGGGATGAAGGTTCAGCTTCTAACAGAACGACGACCCTAAGCACACAGCCAAGACAACTCAGGAGTGGCTTCGGGACAAGTCTCTGAATGTCCTTGAGTGACCCATTCTGAACCTGATCAAACATCTCTGGAGAGACCTGAAAATAGCTGTGCAGCAATGCTCCCCATCCAACTTGACCGAGCTTGAGAAGATCTGCAGAGAAGAATGGGAGAAACTTCCCAAATACAGCTGTGCCAAGCTTGTAGCATCATACCCTAGAATACTCAAGGCTGTAATCACTGCGAAAGGTGCTTAAAAAAAGTACTGAGTAAAGGGTCTGAATACTTAAATATGCCAAAAATTCTAAAAATAGTTTTTTGCATTGTCATTATGGGGTATCATGTGTAGATTGATGAGGGAACAAATCAACAATTGAATCAAATTTAGAATAAGGCTGTAACATACCAATATGTGGAAAAAGTCAAGGGGTCTGAATACTTTCCAAATGCACTGTATATACTGTACCAGTCCAAAGTTTGGACACATACTCATTCCAGGGTTTTCTTTATTTTTACTATTTTCTACATTGTGGAATAATAATGAAGACATTAAAACTATGAAATAACACATATGGAATAATGTATTAAGCAAAAAAGTGTTAAACAGATCAACATTTTTTATATATTTGAGATTCTTCAAAGTAGCCACCTTTTGCCTTGATGACAGCTTTGCACACTCTTGGCATTCTCTCAACCAGCTTTATGAGGTAGTCACCTGGAATGCATTTCAATTAACAGATGTTCCTTGTTAAAAGTTAATTTGTGGAATTACTTTCCTTAATGCATTTGAGCCAATCAGTTGTGTTGTGACAAGGTAGGGGTGGTATTCCTAATTAGCACAGGTAGTCGACTGTCTTCCGTTTGTTTTCCGTAAACAAGCTCTGTAACATGGAGATAGGGCCGTGTTGGAACCCTAACCCTATAAAGGTGTGTATCAATTTAACCTTAGTCTTTTTGAAAATGATTTCTCATCGATATCAAAGATAAGGTCCTTATGCTTCCAAAACAGTTCCACAAGCAATGCGTGTTAATGTTCAGGCCGAGCGCTGCGGCTCTTAACCCCCCCCCCCCCCCCCCCATACCGAAGATGCCTTCTTCCAACTACCTTTATGTGTAATGTAATGGAAATGACAGCCATGATCAGAGGCTAGAATAGACCCAGCTGCTGTTGCAGTGGTGCCTATGGGAGAGCCACCCCTTCACTGAGTAGGCCTAACGAACAGCAAAAGCACTAGCCTATGTTAATCTACTATCCCCCAGAGTACAAAGGTCCACCTATTCTATTCTGTGGGAGAAATACATATTACAAACATAGTCTGGCTACTTGTGGGACGCGATAGATCCCAAATTAATACAACCACTTTTTTACAAAATGAGGCTGATGCAACAGATCCGAATGTTTAAACTTAAAATGTTGATAAACTATTAGGGTATTTCTTCACATTATAAGAGCAGCAGTGTGCACACGGCAGTATTACAATGTTTTATTTTTTCTAGTAGGCTAGTGGCTATACAGTAAGCGTGAATGTTCCATTAGCGGGTAAACAACACTATCAAAAGTGACCACAAATGTGATGATGCATTTAATGTGGTAGGTGGGCTACACCATAGCTTACTTTAAGCTACTTGCATGAATTCAATAATTGTGTGAGAACTTCCTCATACAGTTCCATAAAACATTTGTTTGCTCATGGCTGTAGTCAACCTCATTGTGCATGACTTCCTTATATTAGACCAATGGCTTTAAAGTAGCATTATACCCAACCAAGGGACATCGGGCTGCAGATGGGCTGAAATCCAGACTCGGGATTTGTGGCATTATTGCTGCATCTCTGTTGTTTAAAGATGTCACCATGCAGGTAGGAAGGTCTTATCATTACTGTCCATTAGGGCGACAGACAGACAGACAGACAGACAGACAGACAGACAGACAGACAGACAGACAAACATTCTTCTGTGGGTGTTTTGTCCCATGATGTATATTTTCACTGTAATAGTGGTCCCCATATTTCACTGTAATAGTGGTCCCCATATTTCACTGTAATAGTGGTCCCCATATTTCACTGTAATAGTAGTCCCCATATTTCACTGTAATAGTAGTCCCCATATTTCACTGTAATAGTGAAGTGTTAAGCTATACACAAGGACTGGTTGGATAGTGGAGTTATAAGTGTTAAGCTATACACAAGGACTGGTTGGATAGTGGAGTTTTAAGTGTTAAGCTATACACAAGGACTGGTTGGATAGTGGAGTTTTAAGTGTTAAGCTATACACAAGGACTGGTTGGATAGTGGAGTTTTAAGATTTTAAGTGATATTTATTTCCTTATGATTTGTCTTTTGAAAAATCATAATTTGGCTCATGGTCAATGTCCTTTCTCTCTCTCTCTCTCGCTCTCTCTCTCTCTCTCTCTCTCTCTCGCTCTCTCTCTCTCTCTCACACACACACACACACACACACACACACACACACACACACACACACACACACACACACACACACACACACACACACACACACACAAACACACAGACTCTCTTTGTTTCTGTCTCTCTCTCTCTCTCTCTCTCTCTCTCTCTTTAAATTCAATTCAATTCAATTTCAATTCAAGGGCTTTATTGACATGGGAAACATATGTTAACATTGCCAAAGCAAGTGAAGTAGATAATAAACAAAAGTGAAATAAACAATACAATTAACAGTAAACATTACACTCACAGAAGAATAAAGACATTTCAAATGACATATTATGTATACATAAGGTGTTGTAATGATGTGCAAATAGTAAACGTTCAAAAGGGAAAATAAACATAATAATGGTTTATATTCACTGATTGCCCTTTTCTTGTGGCAACAGGTCACAAATCTTGCTGCTGTGACGGTACACTGTGGTATTTTTTCACCCAATAGATATGGGAGTATATCAAAATTGGGTTTGTTTTCAAATTCTCTCTCTCTCTCTCTCTCTCTCTCTCTCTCTCTCTCTCTCTCTCTTTCTCTCTCTCTCTCTCTCTCTCTCACTCTCTCATTTGCTCTCTCTCTATCTCTCTCTCTCTCTCGCTCTTTCTCACTCTCTCTCTCATTCTCTCTCTCTCTCTCTCTCTCTCTCTCTCTCTCTCTCGCTCTCTCTCTCTCTCTCTCTCTCTCACTCTCTCTCTCTCTCTCTCTCTCTCTTATTCGTTCTCTCTCGCTCTCTCTCTCATTCGTTCTCTCTCGCTCTCTCTCTCTCTCGCTCTCTCTCTCTCTCTCTCTCATTCGCTCTCTCTCTCTCTCTCTCTCTCTCTCTCTGTCTCTCTCTCTCTCTCTCACTCACGCTCTCTCTCACTCGCTCTTAACTAATTGCACAGCAATCAGCTATATATCCCTACACTTTACTCACTACCCTCATGCCTTTTGCCCCACTCATAAACTGAATGATGCAGGTCATTCAATTATTTTATGTCCATTATAGTACCTCAATCAGATTGCATATATTCTCTAACAGCTACAGTGGCTTGTGAAAGTATTCACCTCCTTGGCATTTTTCATATTTTGTTGCCTTACAACCTGTAATTAAAATAGATTTTGGGGGGGTTTGTATCATTTGATTTAAACAACACTGTACCACTTTGAAGATGCAAAATATTTTTTATTGTGGAACAAACAAGAAATAAGACAAAAAAAAACAGAAAACTTGCATAACTATTCACCCCCCCAAAGTCAATACTTTGTTGAGACACCTTTTGCAGCAATTACAGCTGCAAATCTCTTGGGGTATGTCTCTATAAGCTTGGCACATCTAGCCCCTGTGATTTCTGCCCATTCTTCAATGGAAAACTGCTCCAGCTCCTTCAAGTTAGATTGGTTCCACTGGTGTACAGACATCTTTAAGTCATACCACAGATTCTCAATTGGATTGAGGTCTGGGCTTTGACTAGGCATTTCCAAGACATTTAACTGTTTCCCCTTTAATCACGTCAGTGTTGCTTTAGCTGTATGCTTAGGGTCATTGTCCTGCTGGAAGGTGAACCTCCGTCCCAGTCTCAAATCTCTGGAAGACTGAAACATGTTTCTCTCAAGAATTTCCCTGTATTTAGCGCCATCCATCATTCCTTCAATTCTGACCAGTCCCTGCCGATGAAAAACATGGTGGGATGGTGTTCTCGGGGTGATGAGACGTATTGGGTGTGCGCCAGACATAGCATTTTTTTCAAAGGCAAAAAAGGCTAAATTTTTGTCTCATCTGACCAGAGTACCTTCTTTCATATGTTAGGGGAATCTCCAACATGCCTTTTTGCTAACACCACACGTATTTGCTTATTTTTTTCTCATACAATGGCTTTTTTTTCTGGCCACTCTTCCGTAAAGCCCAGCTCTGCAGAGTGTATGGCTTAAAGTGGCTTAAAGTGGTTCTATGGACAGATACTCCAATCTCTGCTGTGGAGCTTTGCAGCTCCTTCAGGGTTATCTTTGATATCTTTGTTTCCTCTCTGATTAATGCCCCCCTTGCCTGGTCTGTGAGTTTGGGTGGGCGGCCCTCTCTTGGAAGGTTTGTTGTGGTGCCATATACTTTCCTTTTTTTTTATAATGGATTTAATGGTGCTCTGTGGGATGTTCAAAGTTTCGGATATATTTTATAACCCAACCCTGATCTGTACTTCTCCACAACTTTGTCCCTGACCTGTTTGGATAGCTCCTTGGTCTTCATTGTGCCGCTTGCTTGGTGGTGCCCCTTGCTTAGTGGTGTTGCAGACTGTGGGGCCTTTCAGAACAAATGTACATCTGTACATTTGTACATATATTGAGATCATGTGACACTTATATTGCACACAGGTGGACTAATTATGGGACTTCTGAAGGTAGTTGGTTGCACCAGATCTTATTTAGGGGCTTCATAGCAAAGGGGGTGAACACATATGCACCCACCACTTTTTTTTTAAACAAGTCATTTTTTTGATTTAACTTCACCAGTTTATTTTGTGTTTGTCCATTACATGAAATCCAAATAAAAATGTATTTAAATTACAGATTGTAATGCAACAAAATTGTAAAAATGCGAGGGGGGGGGTGAATATTTTTGCAAGGCACTGTATTTAGTGCAGTGAAACTTTGTAACTGGTAGTAAGAGTAGTGTGTTGTCTGTACAGAAGGATTTGATCAGTGGCTTCCATAGAGGGAAGTTAATGGGAGTCAATGGGTATTCCCTAGTTTCACTTAGAGAGTCTGATTAATCAATGGAAGTTAATCAATGGAAGTTATCAGTGGTGTTTTTCTCTGTGCTCTGCCTCCCTGAAGATTAGATGTGATCATGGTAGAGGCTGTTCTATTGCTTGACTATTGATTTGACAGGCAGACTATGTAGGCCACAGCATACTGGCGACACACACTAACACACGCATGCCCACACACCCTCTTCATGACATCGTCTCCACCCTGTCAAACTTGCCAATATGCCTCAGGAAAAGAGAGAGAATGGAGAGGGAAGGGAATATCTATCTCTCCATCCCTGTGATAAGTGAGGGAAAGAAGGAGAGATTAAATAAGAAGTGATAAGGGGAGAAGTCTTTGCCAAGGCCCCACCCACTTTCTTAAAAAAGTACCAATCAAATTGCAGGGAACTTAGTTTACCTTCTACACTCCAGACGGTGGAGGAACTGAATGTGACAGAGGAATACGAAAAAGAGAGAGGAAGAGAAGGGTAGGGAGACCGAGGCAGACAGGAAGTGGTAAAGGAATAGAAATAGTGCTAGGAAAATACATTGGAACAAATTAAAGGGAGACAGAGAAAAAGGGAGGCAGAGGAAAAGGGAGGCAGAGGAAAAGGGAGGCAGAGGAAAAGGGAGACAGAGAAAAAGGGAGGCAGAGGAAAAGAGTTAGAGAGAGAAAGAGTTAGAGAGAGGGACAGTGACAGAGGGATAGAAAGTGAGGGTTGAAGTATCCGTCTGTGTCAGTGAGTAACTCCTTGTTGGACATGGATGTAGCCAACTACAGTGAGGGACTGGACCCAACGTACAGCAGCCTGGGCTTCGAACACGCTGACATCCTCTATGGTAGGAGAGGTGAGTGGACTGGACACACACACACGGTCTGCTAAAATGACAAGTTAACAGGTGCTAGCAACATATCTGTGTGGTCATTTTGTGTCTTCTGAAATGTAAGGTCAGATATGCTTCATCCTGATCCCTCTACCAGCAGTCAATAAATGATTAGTAGAAATACAATATCTGAATTCTGACTTCAGTAAAAAGCCTAAAGTCAACTTGACCTTTTTCCTTGTAAGCTTGAATATAAACATTCAAATGTGATATTGTACATTTACTCCAGTAGATACGCTCCCAAAAAAGACCAAATTGTTCAATATGGTATTAAAGTGTAAAAATTGGCACACCTGCATAATTTGTCTTGCTGAACAAAACCTGATATAGTGCCATTTCAGCAAAGGCTTGCGTCGGCCTTAAAGGTCGATGGTGATAATGCATTTTGGGTCATGGCTTCCCTTGTGTTGGGTCTACATGGCTTCAAATAGCTTAACATTTTGTATTGGTTTTAGAGGAGCAAATTTGGTCAACAACAAAAACCAAATAGTCTTTGTTTTTACCTTGATGAGCACAACAATGATGAAAAAACATAAAAGGAAATCGCAGTAAAATTGGAATATTTTCACTTTCAAAGTATCTTTTTACACAAGTTAAATACAGTGATTTGGGGAGTCTCCCACATGCCTTTTGGCGAACACCATGTTGCTTATGTTTTTCTTTAAGCAATGGCTTTTTTTCTGGCCACTCTTCCGTAAAACCCAGCTCTGTGGACAGATACTCCAATCTCCACTGGTGCCCCTTGCTTAGTGGTGTTGCAGACTCTGGGGCCTTTCAGAACAGGTGTATAGTTGAAGTCAGACGTTTACATAGTCTTAAGATGGAGTCATTAAAACTTGTTTTCAACAATTCTACAAATTTCTTGTTAACAAACTATAGTTTTGGAAAGTCGGTTAGGACAACTACTGTGTGCACGACACAACTAATTTCAACACAACTAATCTAACAGACAGATTATTTCACTTATAATTCACTGTATCATAATTTCAGTCGGTCAGAAGTTTGCATACACTAAGTTGACTATGCCTTTAAACAGCTTGGAAAATTCCAGAAAATTATGTCATGGCTTTAGAAGCTTCTGATAGGCTAATTTACATCATTTGAGTCAATTGGAGGTGTACTAAGTGCCTCTTTGTTTGACATCATGGGAAAATCAAAAGAAATAAGCCAAGACCTTAGAAAAAAATATTGTAGACCTTCACAAGTCTGGTTCATCCTTGGAATCAATGTCCAAACACCTGAAGGTACCACGTTCATCTGTACAAATAATAGAACGCAAGTATAAACACCATGGGACCACGCAGCCGTCATGCTGCCCAGGAAGGAGATGTGTTCTGTCTCCTAGAGATGAATGTACTTTGGTGCGAAAAGTGCAAATCAATCCCAGAACAACAGCAAAGGACCTTGTGAAGATGCTGGTACACACGTATCTATATTCACAGTAAAACGAGTCCTATCTTGACATAACCTGCTCAAAAACCGCCATGAAAAAGCCAGACTACGGTTTGCAACTGCACATGGGGACAAATACTGTACTTTTTGGAGATATGTCCTCTGGTCTGGTGAAACAAAAATAGAACTGTTTGGCCATAATGACCATCGTTAGGTTTGGAGGAAAAAGGGGGAGGCTTGCAAGCCGAATAACACCATCCCAACTGTGAAGCACGGGGGTGGCAGCTTCATGTTGTGGGGGTCCTTTGCTGCAGGAGGGACTGGTGCGCTTCACAAAATAGATCAGCGTCATGATGTTGGAAAATTATGTGCATATGTTGAAGCAAAATCTCAAGACATCAGTCAGGAAGTTAAAGCTTGGTCGCAAATGGGTCTTCCAAATGGACAATGACCCCAATCATACTTCCAAAATTGTGGCAAAATGGCTTAAGGACAACAAATTCAAGGTATTGGAGTGGCCATCACAATGCCCTGACTTCAATCACATAGAACATTTGTGGGCAGAACTGAAAAAGTGTGTGCGAGCAAGGAGGCCTACAAACCTGACTCAGTTGCACCAGCTTTGTCAGGAGTAATGGGCCAAAATTCACCCAACTTATTGTTGGAAGCTTGTGAAAGGCTACACTAAACATTTGAACCAGGCTAAAATTTTAATGGCAATGCTACCAAATACTAATTGAGTGTATGTAAACTTCTGACCCATGTGATGAAATGAATAAAAGCTCAAATAAATCATGTAAACTACTGACTGTCACACCCTGACCTTAGAGATCCTATTTTGGTTAGGTCAGGGGGCGTGAGTTGGGGTGGGCATTCTATGTTTTGTGTTCTATGTTTTCTATTTCTGTGTTTGGCCAGGTGTGGTTCTCAATCAGAGGCAGCTGTCAATCGTTGTCTCTGATTGAGAACCATACTTAGGTAGCCTTTTCCCACCTCTGTTTTGTGGGTAGTTATTTTCTGTTTTGTGTGTCTGCACCAGACAGAACTGTTTCGTTTGTTCTGCTTTGTTATTTTTTGTTCTAATGTTCAGTTTTATTAAAAATCATGAACACGTACCACGCTGCACCTTAGTCCTCTTCTTCAAACAGCCGTTACACTGACCCACTGGAAATGTGTAGAAAGAAATAAAAGCTGAAATAAATAATTCTCTCTACTATTATTCTGACATTTCACATTCTTAAAATAAAGTAGTGATCCTAACTGACCTAAGACAGGGAATTATTACTAGGATTAAATGTCAGGAATTGTGAAAAACTGAGTTTAAATGTATTTGGCTAAGGTGTATGTAAACTTCCGACTTAAATTGTATCTCTAGCCATGAAATGCTTTGAAAGACTGGTCATGGCTCACATCAACTCCATCATCCCAGACACCCTGTATCCACTCAAATTCACATACGACCTCAACAGATCCATGCAATTTCTTTTACACTCCACCCTGCCCTTTACCACCTGGACAAGTGGAACGAGAATGAGAATGCAGTTAATTGACCTCAGCTCATTGTTACTCCAAGCTCATCACTAAGTTCAGGACCCTGGGACTAAACCCTTACCTCTACAACTAGATTCTGGAATTACTGATGGGCCACCCCTAGGGTGTTAAGAGTATGCAACAACACATCTGCCACGGATGCCCCTCAGGGGTGCATGTTTAGTCCCTTCCTGTACTCCCAGTTCTCCCACGACTGCGCGACAGCGCACGACTCCAACACCATCATTAAGTTTGCTGACGGCACAACGGTGGTAGGCCTCGTACTGGATGAATATTTTTGCTTTAACGAGCCAGACGCAAAGGATTTAATTCTGACACCGGACAAAGCCCAAATTCACATGAACAAGAAACTAAGATATTGGGGACGTAGGTCGGAGTGACTTGTAAGGATCCGACAGCAAGTGGGTAATCCGCCTCTACCATCAGTCCTATTAGCCGACGTGCAATCATTGGATAATAAACTGAATGAGCTCTGATCAAGACTATCCAACCAACGGGAAAAAAAATAAAATAATATCTTATGTTTCACCGAGTCGTGGCTGAACGACGACATGGATAACATACAGCTGGCTGGGTTTTCCGTACATCGGCAAGATAGAAGATAGACAAGGGGTGGCGGTCTGTGTCTATTTGTCAATAACAGCTGGTGCAAGAAATCAAATATTAAGGAAACCTCGAGGTTTTGCTCATCTAATGTATATTATCTCATGATAAGCTGTAGACCACACTATTTACCAAGAGAGTTTTCATCTAAATGTTTCCGTAGCTGTCTATTTACCACAACAAACCAATGCTGACACTAAGACCGCACTCAAAGAGTTGTATAAGGCCAAAAGCAAAGAAGAAAATGCTCATCCAAAGGCGGCGCTCCAAGTGACCGAGGTCTTTAATGCAGGGAAGCTAAAATCCATTTTACCTCATTTCTTCCAGCATGTTACATGTGCAAGCAGAGGGAAAATATCTCTAGACCACCTTTACTCCACACACAGAGATGCATACAAAGCTCTCCCTCGCCCTCCATTTGGCAAATCTGACCATAACTCTACCCTCCTCATTCCTGGTTAGAAGCAAAACTAAAGCAAGGAGTACAAGTGACTCGCTCAATACGGAAGTGGTCAGATGACGCAGATGCTAAGCTACAGGATTGCCGATGACACAACAGGCCTGATCACCGACAACGATGAGACAGCCTATAGGGAGCAGGCCAGAGGATAACAAACACTCCCGCAACGTGATCAAGACAAAGGAGATGATCATGGACTACAGGAAAAGGAGGGCATTCTCATTGACCGGGCTGAAGTAGAGCAGGTTGAGAGCTTCATGTTCCTTGGTGTCCACGTCACCAACAAACTATCATGGTCCAAACACACCAAGACAGTCGTGAATAGGGTACGAAATAGCCTATTCCCCCTCAGGAAAGTGACAAGATTTGTCATGAGTCCTCAGATCTTCAAAATGTTCTACAGCTGCACCATTGAGAGGATCCTGACTGGTTGCATCACCACCTGGTATGGCAACTGCTTGGCCTCTTGACCTTAGGGCAATATAGAGGGTAGTGCGTATAGCCTAGTACATCCCGGGGGCCAAGCTTCCTGCCATCCAGGACCTCTATACCAGGCGGTGTTTATAAATTGCCAAAGACTCCAGCCACTCAGTCATAGACTGTTCTCTCTGCTACCGCACGGCAAGCGGTACCGGAGCACCAAGTCTAAGTCCAAAAGGCTTCTTAACAGCTTCTACCCAAAGCCATAAGACTCCTGAACAGCTAATCAAATGGCTACCCGGACTATTTGCATTGACCCCCCCCACTCCCATTTATACGCCGCTGCTACTCTCGGTTTATTATCTGTATATAGTGACTTTACCTCTAACTACACATACATATTACCTCAATTACCTCGTACCTATGCACATCGACTCGGTATTGGTACCTTGTGTAAATAGCCAACTTATAATTTCTCATTGTGTATTTATTCCTCATAATTTTTCTCTCTGCAGTGTTGGGATGTAAGCATTAAGTAAGCATTTGCACCTGTTGTTTAAGAAGCGTGATAAATACAATGTGATTTGATTTTCTACGGCGGCAGTTTTCCAATATGGCCGCCAACCAGCTCCATGGCTGTATTTCCATAAATAATTGCTCTGTAATGCACACTGATGGCTTAAAATGTGGTGTGGAGAAATGCGGTGTGGAGAAATGTGGTGTGGAGAAATGCGGTGTGGAGAAATGCGGTGTGGAGAAATGCGGTGTGGAGAAATGCGGTGTGGAGAAATGCGGTGTGGAGAAATGCGGTGTGGGGAAATGCGGTGTGGGGAAATGCGGTGTGGAGAAATGCGGTGTGGAGAAATGCGGTGTGGAGAAATGTGGTGTGGAGAAATGCGGTGTGGAGAAATGCGGTGTGGAGAAATGTGGTGTGGAGAACACAATCAAATTGCCAAAATATGCACACAATTATTTTTGCCATTCAGCTCCATGGGGCTAAATTAGAGCAGCTTCACCTGTCTGAATAACATTGATGATTGTCATTTGTCATTCTGCTTATACACTCACAATCCCTAATGCAATCCCTAAAACAGTTGAATATTGTATTTATCCATTAATTCATAATCCATGAATGATAAGAGGTCTGTTTCGATAGGGATCTGCAGTGTGTCATAAAGACAGGTTTATTGTGGGCCTACAATATGAAAAGAAGTTGGGACATCCACTGATGTCATCTCAACACGACTGATAAAAGGAATATTAAAGGGAAGTTGGTCAAACATTTACTTTATTCTCTTTGGCATTGTCAATATGTATTCTTCCACCTTGGACATGGTTGGTGTATGCAGGAATATGTCTGGTGTGAGTAGAGATATGAATGTACAAATTACAAATAAAACAAGAAGAATAAAAAAATAACCACTAACCACTAGGCACAACTTCAACACCACAATATCAACAAATAAACCAGATGAAAGCACCCAAAGCTGTCCTAAACTAGTTCCCACTGTCCCCCATACTGTAATAGGCAGATAGCAGTCAGCTAGCACAAAGCTATAGTCCCTGTCCTTCTCTTCCTCTGCCAAGATGCCTTGATTTCCCATGCACAAAACGACTGATTTCCCTATTTGAACTGAAGAGGTTTTTCTGATGCCAGAAGGATGTGTGTGTATGCGCTCGTGCGCTCGTGCGTGCAACCTTTACTGTGACCATAAAATGTGCATTAGCTCCCCTGCACTAACACCTAGACTTAAGCTCAGCAAACTAACCCAGTCTTTGGGTAATGTGTGTGTTCTAGACAGTATGCCAGCGGAGCCGGGCCTGTCCCAGGCAGATGTAGTGAACGGTAACTGTGCTATCTGTGGAGACAAAGCTACAGGGAAACACTATGGAGCCTCCAGCTGTGACGGATGTAAAGGTTTCTTCAGACGTTCCATACGCAAGAACCACATCTACTCCTGCAGGTAGGTGTGTGTGTGTGTGTTCAGCCTACAGCTGCATTCACCAGAGCCTATGTCTATGATAACAACAGACATAATATGAGATGTTAACGTCACAGTAATCCTTACGCTGCTGCAAGTAGAGAAGTCACTAGTTGGTAATGCTGGAATGTACAGAACTACAAGGAAGGCCCATAGTGTTCAGATGTTGACATGGATCCTGTATGTGTATCTGTCTGTGCGTCTCCAGGTTTAACCGTCAGTGTGTGGTGGACAAGGACAAGAGGAACCAGTGTCGGTTCTGCAGGCTCCACCAGTGTTTCAGAGCTGGCATGAAGAAAGAAGGTGGGCCACATCAAACCAGTACTACTGAATATCAATACAGACTTTTGTTCCAGCCCAGCACTAACTCTGTACTTGCAAATTCAACATATTACAAGAGGAAAAGTGAAGCAGTCAGTGTGAGGTGGGAATCAGGGCTGAGAGGCTGAAACTATGGATGTTGGGTGGCTGGGAGGCTGAATCTATGGATGCTGGGTGGCTGAAACTATGGATACTGGGTGACTTGGAGGCTGCAACTATGGATACTGGGAGGCTGAAACTATAGTTGCTGGGTGGCTGACACTATGGATGCTGGGTGGCTGGGAGGCTGAAACTATGGATGCTGGGTGGTTGGGAGGTTGAATCTAAAGATACTGGGTGACTGGGAGGCTGAAACGATAGATACTGGGAGGCTGAAACTATGTATACTAGGTGGCTGGGAGGCTGAAACTACAGTGGTTCCTCCTTTAAAAGTTGCAAGCTTACACCGCGGGACTTAGAGGTATCCAGCGTCACGGCTTCATTGTTCCAGATCACCGCAAGGGGGAGTTAGAGCACTCATTATGCATTTGGGTCCCAAGGATTTCATATGACTAATCATATCGAGTGGTTCCAATGACACATTTGACGTGAGCCATCCGTCTCTGGTGACTTTCTTCAGCGAAGATGGCTGACAAAACATTACGGTGGAAGCAAATGTAAGTAATATAACGTCATAACGAGTCAAGCAAAACATGTAGAATTGAGAGGAATATGTAAGTTAATGTAGAGACAAACGATTGTGCATATTTTTTTTCATTAATTTACAAAAATCGCTATTTAGCAAGTTAGCTGACTAGCTAACATTAGCCAGCTAGCTAGCTAGTGTTATGACATGAGTATGAAATTGTAATTTGTGTTTAATGTTTTAGGGACTCCTGAGAAAACCAGCAAACCAGGCTGTCGTCTTCTAAAATAGTGGATGTAAAGAATCTAGCTAACTAAAGCATTCACTGCAAATTTAATGTACATTTTTGTAAGCTTTCCTTGCTTATATTTGCCATGCAATGCAGCTGAAGTAACATAGCTAGCTAACTATTTATTTTCTTATTGTGTAGTGGAGGATTACAATAACTGTATGCCTATGGATGTGTAGCTAGCTACAGTATGTAGCCGATCTGTGTATGGACCCGAAAACGTTTGGTATGAATATTAGTCCAGAACATATGAACCTCAGCAATCATAGTTGATGATTCGACTTCAAGTCTGATTGACATTAATGAAGCCTATGGATTGAGTAGATTATAATAACTTTATTGTGCCAATGATTCAAGTCCTAAATACATGTACTGTAGTTATTACCACACATGAGATCCCCACATTGTAGCCTATACATTGAATATATTCACTGATCATGTACTCTTCCTTGGCAAATAAAGGTGTGGTTCAGGTATGAATCTCTGTGAGACATTCTTTTTTCAGTCATATCCAATACCAGGTGAATCAAACTCCATTCTTTGAATGATGCTGTGTCTGCATGTACAGTATGTATTACAATGATACACTTCAACAGTGTTTACCACTCCTTCTCCTGGGACATCAACGATTAAACATTATTAATATGCAAAAGACTAGAAACATGATTTAAGTAAAGGCTGATTTGTAATTCATATATACAGATAAAATCAGTACACTACATTTCCTATACATATCTAACTCCCTTCATCTGCATTAATCTGAGGACACAGGATAGTATTTCAATGCGATACTGTGAAACGCTTTATTGAAAGAAGTTCATTATCCAGGTGTTATAGATACATAATAAATGCATTATAAATATTATAATTGTAATATTATATTATAAATACAAGTTCAATCTGTACTTCAATGCACATATGGTGTGCATTATAAACACAAGAGGAAGAAAGAGGAGGTGAGGAGAGGGGGGTGTAGAAGACAGGAAAGGAAAGAGGTAAAACAGAGGAACAGGGAAGACAGCATATGATTAATGAATCACAGTGCTACCCTAATATTCTCTCAGTTCATCACAATTACATAATGTTGTCTCTAGTGGTGTCTCCTAACCAGCCCGGGGCTCCCAGTTGGCCCGAAGGTTATCTTAGTAGCGGGTGAGGTGGCGATGACGGGACTGGGGGTTGGCATCCTCTCTCACATCAAAACATACCTGCAGACAAGAGACAGATGGATAGAGAGAGGGCATGATTAAGCTTTTTAGATTTTTTATTCTAACACAGTCAGTAATCATAATCATCAGGAGGTGAAATGCAAAACTGACCTTGGATCATTAACGCTGGGACTACTACATCTCTATCGGTGTGTCAATGTAAAGCATCTCTTTAATTACACTTCCTGTTGACCCGACAAAGTGACCTCTCACTTATGATCATGCTGTGCCCTCTGTGTCCGCCAGTTCAGATGTGGGAGGGGTTCACCAACACAGCTGATATAACCTAGTGGATTTAGGGAGAGGGGGAGAGGGATGAAGTGAAGGAGAGAGACTGTTATTGAGAAAATAAGGTAGTTAAAGAGACTGTGTTCAACAGGAATCTGTGTGTGTGAAGTCTCACCTGGTGTCCACACTAAGTGGCTACAGAGTACTTTATGCTGAAAAACAGACACACGAGGACAAACAGTATAAGATAATATCATTACTAGACTTTTACATTATCAGATCACAGATGAATACATAAATACCACTTGAAGCTTGATGATGATGATCATTTGAATTTGTTGTGTAGTGCTAAGGCAACAGCTGGTGAGGTGTCAGGTTCACCTCTGTACTCAAAGGGTGATTATTCCAACTCTCTGTGAAATGCTGCAGATCTGCCCACAGACGAGGTAAGAACACATGTCCCACACAGAAGATGTGGATGGAATTCAACAGGTCAAGGTAGCCTTCTTCCTCCAAACTGTGCAGCAAGTTGTAGTACTGATATGTCACAGCACTCCAAACATCTCTCCACAAGCATTCCACCCTAATAGAGAAATAAAAGGTTTTGTGGGTGGGTGGGGGGGGGGGGGCTTCCTGTGGTCTTCCTCCATGAAGAATGAACACTGAGTTGGGTCAGAGTTTATAGAAATGCAAGTTGTGTGTGCCTCTGTGAGTGGGTACTGACTGTATGTGACGCAGACACCTATCTGAGTGTACCTGAAACATTAAAACATAGAGGGCGTTGTGTTGTGTCTCACCACTTGGTTATTGCAAGGTTAACCCCCAGGGAAATGATGACTTGGCAGCAACAGGGGCTTGATAGTTCAGTGAAAATGGATTGTTTATGTGGTGTAAATCTGAAAATTAGCAGCTGACATCTTAAGGTTTTTTAATGAATGAGTGTGAAACAAGTTCCATGTACAACAAGACGAGAGAAAAAGAACACTGAACAGTTTACTTCTGGTTATGGACACTTTTGCCAGCAATAAAGCTTCCACGGCCTGTTCCTCAGACAGTGAACATACATCTGGCAATATCTAAAGTTTTGACCCCTTGATCAGCTCGCACTCTGAAAGTAAAGAAAATAGCTTATTTTTTGTATCTATGAAAACAATAACTGAGATATGACAGTTCAATCTAAAGCAGCAGCTGTCATTTTCAGGATACGTTGAATTTAAAGTGAAATGTTTAACCTATTAACAGAATCAATGGCTGAAAAATAAAATAATATGCCACAGAATGCTGCAGCAGCCTACAAGGTGTACTGCAGTATAACGCAACTTTTAAAGGAGGAACCACTGTAAGGATGCTGGGTGTCTGGGAGGAGGCTAAATCTATCAATGCTGGGTGGATGAAACTATGGATCCTGGGTGGCTGGGAGACTGAAACTATGAATGCTGGGTGGCTGGGAGGTGTAAACTATGGATGATGGGAGGCTGGGAGGCTGAAACTATGGATACTGGGTGGCTGGGAGGCTGAAACTATGGATCCTTGGTGGCTGAAACTATGGCTTCTGGGTGATTGGGAGGCTGAAACTATGGATTCTGGGTGATTGGGAGGCTGAAACTATGGATTCTGGGTGATTGGGAGGCTGAAACTATGGATTCTGGGTGATTGGGAGGCTGAAACTATGGATTCTGGCTGCTGAGAGGCTGGAACTATGGATGCTGGGTGGCTGGGAGGTGTAAACTATGGATGATGGGAGGCTGAAAATATGGATACTGGCTGCTGAGAGGCTGGAACTATGGATGCTGGGTGGCTGGGAGGCAGAAACTATGCATACTGGGTGGTTGGGAGGCTGAAACTATGTATACTGGGTGGCTGGGATGTTGAACCTATGGATGCTGGGTGGCTGGGAAGCTAAAACAATGGATCCCTGCAGGCTGAAACTATGTATTCTGGGTTGCTGAGAGGCTGAAACTATGTATACTGGGTGGCTGGGATGTTGAAACTAGGGACGCTGGGAGGCTGAGAGAGAGGCTGAAACTATGTATACTGCGTGGCTGTGATGTTGAAACTATGGATGCTGGGTGGCTGGGAGGTTGAAATGATGGATACTGGGAGGCTGAGACTATGTATACTGTGTAGCTGGGATACTGGGAGGCTGAAAATATGTATACCGGGTGGCTTGGAGCCTGAAACCACGGATGCTGGGTGGCTTAAACTATGGAATGCTTTGTGGCTAAAACTATGGAATCTGGGTGGCTGGGAGGCTGAAACTATGGACAAGGGGTTACTGGGATGCTGAACTATGGATACTGGATTGCTGAGAAGCTGAAACTGTGGATGCTGGGGTGGCTGGGAGGTTGAATCTATGGATGCTGGGTGGCTGGGAGGCTGAATATTTGGATGCTGGGTGGTTGGGAGGCTGAAACTATGGATTCTGGGTTGCTGAGAGGCTGAAACTATGGATGCTGGGTGGCTGGGAGGTATAAACTATGGATACTGGGTGGCTGAAAATATGGATACTGGCTGCTGAGAGGCTGGAACTATGCATATTGGGTGGCTGGAAGGCTGAAACTATGGATTCTGGGTTGCTGAGAGGCTGAAACTATGGATACTGGGTGGCTGGGGAGCTACAATGATGGATACTGGGAGGCTGAAACTATGGATGCTGAGAGGCTGAAACTATGCATACTGGGTAGCTGGGAGGTTGAATCTATGGGATGCTTGGTGACTGAGAGGCTGAAAGTATGGATTCTGGTTGGCTGAAACTATTGATGTTGGGCTGCTGGGAGACTGAACGTATGCATACAGGGTGGCTGGGAGGCTGACATTATGGATACTGGGTCGATGGGAGGTTGAAACTATGGATGATGGGTGGCTGGGAGGCTGAATCTATGAATGCTGGGTTGCTGAGAGTTGGAAACTATGAATGCTTGGTGACTGGGAGGCTGAAACTATGGATGTTGGGTGGCTGGGAGGCTGAAACCATGTTTACTGGGTGGCAGGGAGGTTTAAACTATGGATGCTGGGTGGCTGAAAATATGAATGCTGGGATGCTGGAAGGTTGAAACTGTGGATGCTTGGTGACTGGGAAGCTTACATTTTGGATACTGGGTGGATTTGATGCAAAAAAAAAAAGCCTCCATGACTGGGAGGCTGAAGCTATGGATACTTTGTGTCTGGGAGGCTGAAACTATGGCTGCTGGGTAGCTGGGAGGTTGATATGAAGGAACCTGGGTGGCTGGGAGGCTACTGGGTGGTGGATGTTGAAACTATGGATGCTTTGCTGGCTGGTAAACTGAAACGATGGATATTGGGTGGCTGGGAGGCTGAAACGATGGATGCTTGGTGACTGGGAGGCTGAAACTATGGAGACTTGGTGGTTGGGAAGTTGAAACTATGGATGCTGGGTGGCTGGGAGGCTGACACTATGGATACGAGTGGCTGGGAGGTTGAAACTATGGATGCTGCTTGGTTGGGAGTCTTATTAAACCTACTCTTGGAGGCTCAGTGGCTGAAACTCTAGATATTGTGTGGCTGGGAGATAGAAACTAACTCTAGGAGGCTGTGAGGCTGAAAGTAACTCTGGGTGGCTAGGAGGCTGTGAGGCTGAAAGTAACTCTGGGTGGCTAGGAGGCTGTGAGGCTGAAAGTAACTCTGGGTGGCTAGGAGGCTGTGAGGCTGAAAGTAACTCCGGGTGGCTAGGAGGCTGTGAGGCTGAAAGTAACTCTGGGTGGCTAGGAGGCTGTGAGGCTGAAAGTAACTCCGGGTGGCTAGGAGGCTGAAATTATGGATGCTGGGTGGCTGGGAGGCTGAAGCTAGCCCTGGGAGTCTGGGAGTCTGAAACTAACTATGTTATTAACCAGAAGTAATTATTCAGAGAACGCTGTGTTCATGAGGTGTATCAGAGAAGGATTGTGTGTGTGTGTGTGTGTGTGTGTGTGTGTTTATGGGCCCTATAACCTTGGCATAGAGTTTAATGACATGTTGTTCAAGGCTGCTATTGGTTAACGTTTGACTTCACCTCTCTACACAGCTCTTTTTCTAGGATGGTATCAGCAAATTCAGGGGGGACTTGAATCTATCCAGATCCATGCGGTTGTTAGTCTTACACCTTAGCTGTGGGAAATGTTAACACAGTAATATCATAGTGATATATCTCATATGATGTGTGTGTGTGTGTGTGTGTGTGTGTGTGTGTGTGTGTCTGTGTGTGTGTGTGTGTGTGTGTGTGTGTGTGTGTGTGTGTGTGTGTGTGTATTTCAGCGGTTCAGAATGAAAGAGATCGTATCAGCTCCAGAAGAAGCATTCAGGACAATCAGGATCTCCTACCTATCACTGTTCTTGCCCAGGCGGAGTCCCTGTCTCAACATGTAACACACACATACACACGCACACGCACACACACACAGAGGACAAATACAATTGCTCTAAGCAATCATGTCGAAGGTGGTTAAAATCATCATGAGAGTCTCCATTCATCTGTATGACAGCTTCCTTCTCTCTCTAGATCAATGTATCCAGTCCCAGGGGTGCAGTAGATGTGTCAGAACAGAAGTCAGCTGGTGTGGGGGATGTCTGTGACTCCATGAGACAACAGCTGCTTGTGTTGGTGGAATGGGCCAAGTACATTCCTGCCTTCGGAGAGCTGCCCCTGGACGACCAGGTACACAACCTGACTAGGCTAGGACAACTACATGACTACCAAGAAGTAACTGACCAGGTACACAACCTGACTAGGCTAGGACAACTACATGACTACCAAGAAGTGACTGACCAGGTACACAACCTGACTAGGCTAGGACAACTACATGACTACCAAGAAGTTACTGACCAGGTAGGTACACAACCTGACTAGGCTAGGACAACTACATGACTACCAACCAATAAGTGACTGACCAGGTACACAACCTGACTAGGCTAGGACAACTACATGACTACCAAGAGGTGACTGACCAGGTACACAACCTGAATAGGCTAGGACAACTACATGACTACCAAGAAGTGACTGACCAGGTACACAACCTGACTAGGCTAGGACAACTACATGACTACCAAGAAGTGACTGGCACTGGACTGAAACAAAACAGTGGTTGTCAAAGTTTTGCCATGACTCAACTAAAGCCTTTTGAATGTGCCTGTGACCTTCCAGAAACACACAGTAATGTTTCTGGCTCCAGTCCGTAGCTAATGGTTTAGAGTCAAATGAGGCTGAGATGTTTGTAGCCGGTGTTTGGTTACTCATGTCCTTGTTTCTCATGCTGTGTGTGTGTTTTGTTTTGTGTGTGTGTGTTTGTGTGTGTGTGTGTGTGTTTTGTTTCGTGTGTGTGTGTGTGTGTGTGTGTGTGTGTGTGATTTGTTTTGTGTGTGTGTGTGTGTTTGTCCAGGTGAGTCTGCTCAGAGCTCATGCAGGGGAACACCTTCTACTTGGGGTCGCCAAGAGGTCAATGCCTTATAAGGACTTCCTGCTTCTTGGTAAGAACTGACCAATTACCTCTCCTTTATGCCTCAGTAACACCCAGTCAAAACCTGCCATACTGCTTTGCCAGGCTTGTTTTGAGTCTAACAGGTCGTTGCCCTGCAAGACTGTTATATACCCTGATAATCATTGACCAAGGCTTTATCTATGGAGGCCTCTGGCTTAAACACTTCTTATCAGAGATGAAAATACATAGAAGACATGGATTGCCCCTACAGATGATTTGTAGATGGTAAAACTATCCAGATAACGAGTTAGTAAGTGGTGGTACATACACACAACGCAGGTACTAACACACACACATTGTACAAATTAATAACAGACTAAATGTACTGCACTGACACAAATGACGGATGATTGGTTGAAAGAAATTGATAATAAGAAGATTGTGGGAGCTGTACTGTTAGATTTCAGTGCAGTCTTTGATATCATTGACCATAACTGGTCCTGAACATCTCTAAAAGAGCATTGTATTTGGTACAAATCATTCCATAAGCCCTAGACCTCAGCTGAATCTGGTAATGAATGGTGTGGCTGTTGAACAAGTTGAGGAGACTAAATGACTTGGTGTTACCCTAGATTGTAAACTGTCGTGGTCAAAAGATATATCCAATGGTTGTAAAGACGGGGAGAAATCTGTCCGTAATAAAGAGATGCTCTGCTTTTTTGACATCACACTCCCCAAAACAAGTCCTGCAGGCTCTAGTTTTATCTTATCTTGATTATTGTCCAGTCTTGTGGTCAAGTGCTGCAAAGAAAGACCTAGTTAAGCTGCAGCTGGCCCAGAACAGAGCGGCACGACTTGTTCTTCATTGTAGTTAGAGGGCTGATATTAATACTCTGTATGCCAGTCTCTCTTGGCTGAGAGTTGAGGAAAGACTGACTACATCACTGCTTGTTTTTTAATAAGAAACATACACATATTATATACATTAATGTGTTGGAAATTCCAAATTGTTTGTACAGTCAACTTACACACAGCACTGACACACACACTTATCCCACCAGACATGCCACCAAGGGTCTTTCACAGTCTCCAGGTCAAGGAAACGTACAGTATTATACAGAGTCATGAGTGCATGGAACTCCCTTCCATTTCACATAGCGCAAGTGACCAGCAAACCTGTTTTAAAAAACAGATAGAGCAGCACCTCACGGTACAACGCTCTCCCCCATGTGACCTACTGGTTGTGTGTATGTACTGACATGTGACCTACTTGTTGTGTGTATGTACTGACATGTGACCTACTTGTTGTGTGTATGTACTGACATGTGACCTACTTGTTGTGTGTATGTACTGACATGTGAGCTACTTGTTGTGTGTATGTACTGACATGTGACCTACTTGTTGTGTGTATGTACTGACATGTGACCTACTTGTTGTGTGTATGTACTGACATGTGACCTACTTGTTGTGTGTATGTACTGACATGTAACCTACTTGTTGTGTGTATGTACTGACATGTGACCTACTTGTTGTGTGTATGTACTGACATGTACAGTATGTGTAACTGATAGATGCACACACAAACACAAACACACACACACACTACATTTTAATGTTTTTAAATGTACTGTATGTAAATGTTATAGGCTTTTGTCTGTAATGTTTTATTCGTTATGAGTCGGACGCTAGAAAAACTAGCTGTCAACCAAAAAAAAAAAAAATCTAATCACTAACAGACACACACAAACAGTACATCCCTTATAACACATGGAAAACACACACTCAACCCCCCTCCCAAAACACACACGGCTCCCTCTCCCTCTCCAGGTAATGGGTGTGTGATCCATGGCAGCAGCGCGGAGCCAGAGATCGGCCGCGTAGCTAACCGTGTTCTAGGTGAGCTGGTCCTGCCCTTCCAGGACATCCAGATAGACGACAATGAGTATGCTGCTCTCAAGGCACTCGTCTTCTTTGACCCCGGTAAAGCACTTGAACGTTTCTCGAACCAGGCAACCTTCCATACTGTATTTTCACACTTTTACACACCACACACACCCACACACACCACACACACCCATACACATCACAGACACTACACAATAGCTTAATTTATTCAACTGAACAAAGTTAATTTGAATGGTTTTGTTAATCATTGACATGTGACTGTTCTCTGTTCTTTTTGTTCCACCCAGACACCAAAAGTCTTCACACATTCATTTCATATCATTCATCAATACATTTTCTCCATCCATCCCTTCATCCGTCCATCTCTCCTTCTGTCCAGATGCCAAGTCTCTGCGTGATCCGTCTAAGATCAAGGCGATGCGTCTGCAGGTCCAGATGAGTCTAGAGGACTATATTAACGACCGTCAGTATGACTCCAGAGGGAGGTTCGGAGAGCTGCTGCTACTGCTGCCTACTCTACAGTCCATCACCTGGCAGATGATAGAACAACTGCAGTTTGTTAAACTCTGTGGCCTGGCCAAGATAGACAACCTACTGCAGGAGATGATGCTGGGAGGTGGCTGTTTGATTACACCATATTAATAGTATTGTTCAGAAATATAGATGTTATGACGCTACTTGGAGGTGAGTAGTAGTGTGTACATTTAATGGTAAATATATTGTCCTGATTGGCTGGTTTGTCTGCCTGTCTCCAGGTCTGGCATCAGAGTCCGCCCACCTGCACCAACCAGGCCACACCCAGTTAGCCCAGGACCCTTTGACTGGACACACACTGGTCATCAGCGCCATGCCTGCTACACACACTTCGCAGATAGGTAAGATACACACACACACACACACACACACACGCACTGGTCATCAGCGCCATGCCTGCTACACACACTTCTCAGATAGGTAAGATACACACACACACACACACACACACACACACACACACACACACACACACACACGCAAGCAACAATGACTGCTCCATATTACCCCCTCTGTCCCTCTGGTGTGGCTCATCTCTCTCTCTTTCTCTGTCTCTCTGTCTCTCTCTGTCCCTCTCTGTCCCTCTGGTGTGGCTCATCTCTCTCTCTTTCTCTGTCTCTCTCTCTCTCTCTGTCCCGCTCTGTCCCTCTGGTGTGGCTCTCTCTCTCTCTTTCTCTGTCTCTCTGTCTCTCTCTGTCCCTCTCTGTCCCTCTGGTGTGGCTCATCTCTCTCTCTTTCTCTGTCTCTCTGTCCCTCTCTGTCCCTCTGGTGTGGCTCATCTCTCTCTCTTTCTCTGTCTCTTTGTCTCTCTCTGTCCCTCTCTGTCCCTCTGGTGTGGCTCATCTCTCTCTCTTTCTCTGTCTCTCTCTCTCTCTCTCTGTCCCTCTGTCCCTCTGGTGTGGCACATCTCTCTCTCTCTCTTTCTCTGTCTCTCTGTCTCATTCTGTTCCTCTCTGTCCCTCTGGTGTGGCTCATCTCTCTCTCTCTCTCTCTCCCTCTGTCCCTCTGGTGTGGCTCATCTCTCTCTCTCTCCCCCTCTCCCCCCCATCTCCCCCTTTCTTTCCCTCTTCTCTCTTCACAGCGTCTCCAGACACTCCTATCCCATCTCCTCCTCAGGGTCCATAGATTATCAAGTCAACTTCAAGCCCCTCCTTCCTGCTGGCTCCGCCTCCCACAAAGGCATATCCCTCCCCCTCCCCCTGAGTGTACAGCACCCGACCCGCGAATAACAACTACAAAAAACTACAGAAAGTCTGTTCGATGGGCAAAATACTCATTTGAGATATACATTCCATGCGTAACTCGTAAATCATGCATTCAATGGTAGTGTCAAAACCTGAGTTTGCCCTCTGTGTGTAAAGGTGTAAAATATTTGATGTTTTCAACCCTATTTAGTGCCATAGGTTTTCACTCCAGTTCGGTAGTTTACAAATTGAGTAATCTGTGTAAATTGTAGCATCTATAAATCATTAGATTATTCCTAGTCTCTGAGCCTCTGTTATTATGGTGTAAATGACCGTATGTATTTAAGCTTTCCATAGGCTCATCGTTGAAGATGGAGTGAGAGATTTGCTATCACCGTGTACATTATATACAGTATGTGTTTCTCAAAGTGATTAGGACTGTGTCTGTGACACATGATGTTCGCGTGTTGCCATGCTGCTTGTGGTGTGGTGCTTTACTGGAGCATAATGTATTTGTCAATAATATAACTCACTATATATTTAGTTCTTAATCAACTCTGCAGTGGCTTTAAGTCTTTTGAGATTACTGTTATGATATGATATCATGTGAAAACTGTCAAATTTGGTGTTTAAATTCAGTTGTATTTGTCAAATGAATCTTATTGAACTTCTTGAGACTGTCAAATGGTGTATACACTTTAGACAATGTAAGCTGTGTATTGTGATTATGACAGAACACTATTTTCATTGAATTGTTGCCTCTGCGTTTGTCTGCTTTTGCATGAACATGGACATAGTTATGAAAAAATACAGAGGTTGTCACGTTCTGACCCTAGTTCTTGTGTTATTTGTTTGTTTTAGTTGTTCGCCACACGGTACTGTTTCGGTTTTGTTCATGTTTATTGTTTTGTATTTGTGTTCATGTTGAGTTTTTTCATATTAAAAACCATGGACACTTACCACGCCGCATCTTGGTCCAATCCTTGCTATACCTCTTCAGAGGAAGAGGAGGAAAACCTTTACAGAATCACCCACCACCCAAGGACCAAGCGGCGTGGTAACGGGCAGCAGCAACAGCGGCCGAAGACACAAGACTCCTGGACGTGGGAGGAAATCCTAGACGGGAGAGGACCCTGGGCAAAGCCAGGGGAATATCGCCGCCCCAAAGTGCAGCAGGAGAAGCAGCAACAGCAACAGCAGCAGCAGCAGCAGCAGCAGCAGCAGCAGCAGCAGCAGCGGCCAGCATCACAAGACTCATGGACATGGGAGGACGAGTTGGATGGAAAAGGAAGGGGGAATATCGCCGACCCAAAGCAGAGCTGGAGGCTGCGAAAGCAGAGAGGCGGCATCACGAGGAGCTGGCATGACAGCGCGGCTGGAAGCCCGAGAGGCAGCCCCAAAAATGTATTGGGGGGGCACAGGGAGAGTGTGGCAGAGACAGGAGTCAGACCTAAACCAACTCCCCCTGTTTACCGTAAGGAGCCAAGGATGGAACATGAGCCGGTCAGGGCGGTGTTGGAGGTGAGCGAAGCAGAGACAGTGAAGGAGTTAATGGGGAAATTGGAAGAGAGAGAGTTATGAGGGAGGTGCTGTGTTGGTGCATGAGGCACGGCATTCGTCTGATGGAGCGTGTCGGGGATTTGATGGCACCTGGGTCAGCTCTCCATACTCCAGCCCTGCTCTCAAGATCTCCAGTACGCCTTCACGGTCCGGTCCATCCAGTGCCACCTCCAGCACCAGCCCTCCGGTGGCAGCCCCCCGCACCAGGCTGTCTCTCCATCCTTTGGCTACAGGTGCTCCCGCCTGTCCAGCGCTGCTAGCGCCTTCCCTCTCTCCAGAGCTGCTAGAGTCTCCCGCCTGTCCAGAGCTGCTAGAGTCTCCCGCCTGTCCAGAGCTGCTAGAGTCTCCCGCCTGTCCAGAGCTGCTAGAGTCTCCCGCCTGTCCAGAGCTGCTAGAGTCTCCCGCCTGTCCAGTGCAGCTAGAGCCGCCAGTCTGTCTTGAGCCGCCAGAGCTGCCAGTCCGTCCTGAGCCGCCAGAGCCGCCAGTCTGTCATGAGCCGCCAGAGCCGCCAGTCTGTCATGAGCCACCAGAGCCGCCAGTCAGCATGGAGCCGCCAGAGCCGGCAGTCAGCCAGGAGCCGCCAGAGCCGCCAGTCAGCCAGGAGCCGCCAGAGCCGTCAGCCAGCCAGGAGCCGCCAGAGCCGTCAGCCAGCCAGGAGCTGTCAGAACTGTCAGCCAGCCAGGAGCTGCCAGAGCCGTCAGTCAGCCAAGAGCTGCCAGAGCCACCAGTCAGCCAGGAGCCACCAGAGCTGTCAGCCAGCCAGGAGCTGCCAGAGCCGTCAGCCAGCCAGGAGCTGTCAGAGCCGTCAGCCAGCCAGGAGCTGCCAGAGCCGTCAGTCAGCCAAGAGCTGCCAGAGCCATCAACCAGCCAGGAGCTGCCAGAGCCATCAACCAGCCAGGAGCTGCCAGAGCCGTCATCCAGCCAGGAGCTGCCAGAGCCATCAACCAGCCTGAGCTACCTCTCAGTCCTGAGCTACCTCTCAGTCCTGAGCTACCTCTCCGTCCTGAGCTACCTCTCAGTCCTGAGCTACCCCTCAGTCCTGAGCTACCCCTCAGTCCTGAGCTACCCCTCAGTCCTGAGCTACCTCTCAGTCCTGAGCTACCCCTCAGTCCTGAGCTGCCCCTCAGTCCGGAGGAATTTGTTAAGTCCACAGGGGTGTCCCTCAGTTCCCAGGTCAGGGTCGGCGGCAAGGGTTGCTGTTCCTAGGTGGCCACAGAGGTGGACTAAGACTATGGTGGACTACGCCCAGTGCCAGGGCCGCCACCGCGGACAGATTTCCACCCAGACCGTCCCCTATAGGTTCAGGTTTTGCGGCCGGAGTCTGCACCTTGGGGGGGGGGGGGTACTGTCACATTCTGACCCTAGTTCTTGTGTTATTTGTTTGTTTTAGTTGGTCAGGACGTGAGTTGGGTGAGCATTCTATGTTTTGTGTTTCTAGGTTGGTTTTCTGTGTTCGGCCTAGTATGGTTCTCAATCAGAGGCAGGTGTCGTTAGTTGTCTCTGATTGAGAATCATACTTAGGTAGCCTGGGTTTCACTGTTGTTTTGTGGGTGATTGTTTCTGTGTCTGTGTATGTGTTTGTTCGCCACACGGTACTGTTTCGGTTTTGTTCACGTTTATTATTTTGTATTTGTGTTCATGTTGAGTTTTTTCATATTAAAAACCATGGACACTTACCACGCCGCATCTTGGTCCGATCCTTGCTACACCTCTTCAGAGGAAGAGGAGGAAAACCTTTTACAGAGGTAATAGAACGAACCCAGCAACCACGTTGTCCCACAGTAGAGAAATGAAGGGTACTGGCTCCCCCATGTGGTTTGTTTAGACATATCAATTCTGTAATCACTAGATGGCCAAGGTGTCAATATGGTCAGAGAGGATGAGAAAGTATGTGAGATATTTGTTATTAATTCATTGTATAGATAGGTTCCATATTTCATTTGCTCCATGACCTTTCCCCGACTGTTCTTATAAATGTTCTATTGGTCTATGTGCATGCCTGTCTATGTTCTATTGGTCTATGTGGTGTGTGCCCATGGCTGGATTGGTCTGGGTTATGTGGTGTGTGTCCATGGCTGGATTGGTCTGGGTTATGTGGTGTGTGTCCATGGCTGGATTGGTCTGGGTTATGTGGTGTGTGTCCATGGCTGGATTGGTCTGGGTTACGTGGTGTGTGTCCATGGCTGGATTGGTCTGGGTTATGTGGTGTGTGTCCATGGCTGGATTGGTCTGGGTTATGGGGTGTGTGTCCATGGCTGGATTGGTCTGGGTTATGGGGTGTGTGTCCATGGCTGGATTGGTCTGGGTTATATGGTGTGTGTCCATGGCTGGATTGGTCTGGGTTATGGGGTGTGTGTCCATGGCTGGATTGGTCTGGGTTATGGGGTGTGTGCCCATGGCTGGATTGGTCTGGGTTATGGGGTGTGTGCCCATGGCTGGATTGGTCTGGGTTATGTGGTGTGTGCCCATGGCTGGATTGGTCTGGGTTATGTGGTGTGTGCCCATGGCTGGATTGGTCTGGGTTATGTGGTGTGTGTCCATGGCTGGATTGGTCTGGGTTATATGGTGTGTGCCCATGGCTGGATTGGTCTGGGTTATGTGGTGTGTGCCCATGGCTGGATTGGTCTGGGTTACGTGGTGTGTGCCCATGGCTGGATTGGTCTGGGTTACGTGGTGTGTGTCCATGGCTGGATTGGTCTGGGTTACGTGGTGTGTGCCCATGGCTGGATTGGTCTGGGTTACGTGGTGTGTGTCCATGGCTGGATTGGTCTGGGTTATGTGGTGTGTGCCCGTGGCTGGATTGGTCTGGGTTACGTGGTGTGTGTCCATGGCTGGATTGGTCTGGGTTACGTGGTGTGTGCCCATGGCTGGATTGGTCTGGGTTACGTGGTGTGTGTCCATGGCTGGATTGGTCTGGGTTATGTGGTGTGTGCCCGTGGCTGGATTGGTCTGGGTTACGTGGTGTGTGTCCATGGCTGGATTGGTCTGGGTTACGTGGTGTGTGCCCATGGCTGGATTGGTCTGGGTTACGTGGTGTGTGTCCATGGCTGGATTGGTCTGGGTTATGTGGTGTGTGCCCATGGCTGGATTGGTCTGGGTTACGTGGTGTGTGTCCATGGCTGGATTGGTCTGGGTTACGTGGTGTGTGCCCATGGCTGGATTGGTCTGGGTTATGCTCTGTTTGTTGATTTGAGTTGAGTGAAAGCTCATTTTGCCCCCTCATCTAAAAGAAAATGAGAAAAACACAAAAATAGTCTAGAAATAAATGTGCCTTCATATAAACAGTTTCAGTTTCAGTAAGTAACTTTAGGATTTCCCAAACTCAGTAGCATAATCTGATTACTTTTAGTTACTTTTAGATTACTTTCCCCTTAAGATGCATTAGAAGAAGACCACAATGAATATTACCAATTGAACAAAATGATTGCGGGATAAATTAATGCTAGAGTTTACATAGCTAGCCATAAATGTTGCATTTTACTTTATGGGTTATGTAGGCTTCTTCTTACCCATCGCTTTCTACTTCAATACAGATAATACAACGATTAGGCTATTCCTTTACATTAATTATAAACTACAGTATGTCTGTCAGATTTCCAGTCATTCCAATTCATTTTAATTTTCAAGAATAGGACTCAGAAAATATGGAAATATAGATCAGCCTAATCATTTTAGCTGAGCGTAATCCAAAAACGAACGGTTTAGTAGCCTACACTGTTGTTCATTATGTTGTAATGGAGGACTGGTTGGGCTCATTGCTTCGAGTAAAAAAATAAATGCTGGTGTCACAGAATGACTTTGAGCACTACCGAAAAATGCAATTTGCATGTGAAAAATGAAGATCATATGCCGCATTTGCTATAGGCCTATTGTTTACCTTTAGGTTGGTGACACTCTGATATCTTGATAATATGCAACTGTTTAAATATATCAAAAGTGTGCAAGTTTGAGGATGTGTTCATTATGCCTGTGGAGATTTTTTTTAACCAGCACAAATTAGATTGTACGTGGAGCACAATATGGATGAGTTTAGAAGAGAAGACTCCCTCAAACTGTTATTCCATACTAAAGGCTGGGATCCTCAATATGCACCTCTTGCAAGAGCACACTTTTCACTGTCTGTCCACTGGTCGCAAAAACAATGATTGATAGGCAGTGTAAACTTCTTAAATTCAACCATTATTGGGTTAAAATACACATATACATTTGTGAACAGCCATCCTGTAAAGGATCTCGTCCTCCTCTTCTGAAGAGGAGTAGCGAGAAGGATCGGAGGACCAATGCTAAGCGTGGTAAGTGTCCATAATGTTTAATCAAAACACAACAGAACACTGGAACAAACCAATAAACGTGAATAAACGAAACAGTCCCGTGTGGCAACAAGCACTGACAGGGAAGACAAACACCCACAACTCAAAAGTGAAACCAGGCTACCTACAGTGCCTTGCGAAAGTATTCGGCCCCCTTGAACTTTGCGACCTTTTGCCACATTTCAGGCTTCAAACATAAAGATATAAAACTTTATTTTTTTGTGAAGAATCAACAACAAGTGGGACACAATCATTAAGTGGAACAACATTTATTGGATATTTCAAACTTTTTTAACAAATCAAAAACTGAAAAATTGGGCGTGCAAAATTATTCAGCCCCCTTAAGTTAATACTTTGTAGCGCCACCTTTTGCTGCCATTACAGCTGTAAGTCGCTTGGGGTATGTCTCTATCAGTTTTGCACATCGAGAGACTGACATTTTTTCCCATTCCTCCTTGCAAAACAGCTCGAGCTCAGTGAGGTTGGATGGAGAGCATTTGTGAACAGCAGTTTTCAGTTCTTTCCACAGATTCTCGATTGGATTCAGGTCTGGACTTTGACCTGGCCATTCTAACACCTGGATATATTTATTATTGTACCATTCCATTGTAGATTTTGCTTTATGTTTTGGATCATTGTCTTGTTGGAAGACAAATCTCCGTCCCAGTCTCAGGTCTTTTGCAGACTCCTTCAGGTTTTCTTCCAGAATGGTCCTGTATTTGGCTCCATCCATCTTCCCATCAATTTTAACCATCTTCCCTGTCCCTGCTGAAGAAAAGCAGGCCCAAACCATGATGCTGCCACCACCATGTTTGACAGTGGGGATGGTGTGTTCAGGGTGATGAGCTGTGTTGCTTTTACGCCAAACATAACGTTTTGCATTGTTGCCAAAAAGTTCAATTTTGGTTTCATCTGACCAGAGCACCTTCTTCCACATGTTTGGTGTGTCTCCCAGGTGGCTTGTGGCAAACTTTAAACTACACTTTTTATGGATATCTTTAAGAAATGGCTTTCTTCTTGCCACTCTTCCATAAAGGCCAGATTTGTGCAATATACGACTGATTGTTGTCCTATGGACAGAGTCTCCCACCTCAGCTGTAGATCTCTGCAGTTCATCCAGAGTGATCATGGGCCTCTTGGCTGCATCTCTGATCAGTCTTCTCCTTGTTTGAGCTGAAAGTTTAGAGGGACGGCCAGGTCTTGGTAGATTTGCAGTGGTCTGATACTCCTTCCATTTCAATATTATCGCTTGCACAGTGCTCCTTGGGATGTTTAAAGCTTGGGAAATCTTTTTGTATCCAAATCCGGCTTTAAACTTCTTCACAACAGTATCTCGGACCTGCCTGGTGTGTTCCTTGTTCTTCATGATGCTCTCTGCGCTTTTAACGGACCTCTGAGACTATCACAGTGCAGGTGCATTTATACAGAGACTTGATTACACACAGGTGGATTGTATTTATCATCATTAGTCATTTAGGTCAACATTGGATCATTCAGAGATCCTCACTGAACTTCTGGAGAGAGTTTGCTGCACTGAAAGTAAAGGGGCTGAATAATTTTGCACGCCCAATTTTTCAGTTTTTGATTTGTTAAAAAAGTTTGAAATATCCAATAAATGTTGTTCCACTTCATGATTGTGTCCCACTTGTTGTTGATTCTTCACAAAAAAATACAGTTTTATATATTTATGTTTGAAGCCTGAAATGTGGCAAAAGGTCACAAAGTTCAAGGGGGCCGAATACTTTCGCAAGGCACTGTAAGTATGATTCTCAATCAGGGACAACGATTGACAGCTGCCTCTGATTGAGAACCATACTAGGCCGAACACAGAAATCCCAAATTATAGAAAAACGAACATAGACAACCCACCCAACTCACGCCCTGACCATACAAAAAGAAAGACATAACAATGGAACTAAGGTCAGAACGTGACACATCCACAACAACCACAATCTGTAATGCGCAAATAGCTAAATGAGAGAGCAGCAGTGTGATTCATGTCAATGTGCTATGTGGATATCAATAATAAGTGATATAGGTATTGTCAGTAGGCTACAGCTGTTGTCTCCTAACCTCCCAGGCGTTTATTCAAATTGGATGCGACTGCAAAAAAAAGCCTATTCCTGCTTTGTTCACAATCCATCAAACACATTGGTTTGTCATCATAGTGGTCTCTGACTCAAGCGGAACAGACGTAAACTTCTTTCAATGCTAATTTGAATGTCATTGAACAAAATGTGTCATGTATATTTGTTTTCCACAAACAGCCTTTCTGAATTTAAAAATAATCCTAGAAGCAATCATTTAGTTTTTCAAAAGTGTCTGTAATCTGAATACAATATTTTTGCTGGTAAAGTAAGGGATTACTAATATAAAATAAATGGTTTAAATGTAATTCATTACTTCCCAACCCTGTTTACTCTGATGCCTGACCTACTCCATTCTGTGTGTGTGGGAAGGAGAAGATGGTGTCTGAAATCAACATGGCTCTCTATCAACTCTATAATGAAGTAGAAAACCATGTCAGGTTGAAACAACATTGCATGGTGTGTGTGTGTTTGTGTGTGTTTGTGTGCATGTGTTTCTGTGTGTGTATGTGTATGTGTGTGTGTGTGTGATTCTGGTTCCTGTAGCAGACAAACCTGTGTGTTAAAATTCTGGTCACATATCTCATCTCAGACAACCCCCCTTGCCCCCACCCCCCTCCACACACACACACACACACACACACACACACACACACACACACACACACACACACACACACACACACACACACACACACACACACACACACACACACACCCCGTTCGTCTCATGACTGGCAGCTCTGTATTACCACCCAGCAGGCACATGAAGGGATGGAAAGATGTAGGAAGGATGTAGGGAGGGAGGAATGGCGTGGAATAATCAGATTTGCCTTTTCATTTGCTCTACACATCAATTCTTTGTGTGGTTATGGTCATGATGAAGGCAATGGCAGAGAATTACAGTTTATAACCTGCCCAATCTCAAATTAAAAACCTGGCTAATATCCCCTGGGCATATATTTTGCACACATCCAATCCTTTCCTATGCTCTACATTTCCAATCCTTCCCGCTCTACACACAGTGCCTCAGAGCCCAGGGCTTTGTGTTGATAAAGGATCAGGCTTCAGACAGCTTGATATACAGAACTCCACCACCAGATGGCAGTACTACTCTATAGTATCTTCAGAAACCCTTCTCTGCCTCTCCATGAAGGCAGTTATGAATGAACTAAAAACCCTCTGTCAACATTATCTGACTATGTTAGAAAGAATGGATGTTCTTTGCAAAGTTATTTTAATTTCCTTACCCTTTAAGTCTGACCTTAAATCTCATATAGCGTAGTTATTTAATATTTCTCATATTTCTGATACTGCTACACAGCCTCACTTTGTATTCGGGTTCAGGGAATGGAAAGGAGAGAGAAAGCAAAACTCTCTTACTCTTCCACTTCCTCTGGGTCATATTCAGGTTTAGGATTAATTTGATCATTATTGTCGCAACAAAATAATCTTGACCTTCTACTCGGCAGGCGAAGGTCATGGGCCACATCAAATTGTCTATCTCGCTAACTACAGATCAAGTCAACATGGCCAGTTAACAAGTTAACTACAGATCAAGTCAACATGGCCAGTTAACAAGTTAACTACAGATCAAGTCAACATGGCCAGTTAACAAGCTAACTACAGATCAAGTCAACATGGCCAGTTAACAAGTTAACTACAGATCAAGTCAACATGGCCAGTTAACAAGCTAACTACAGATCAAGTCAACATGGCTAGTTAGCAAGCTAACTACAGATCAAGTCAACATGGCTAGTTAGCAAGCTAACTACAGATCAAGTCAACATGGCTAGTTAGCAAGCTAACTACAGATCAAGTCAACATGGCTAGTTAGCAAGCTAACTACAGATCAAGTCAATATGACTAGTTAACAAGTTAACTACAGATCAAGTCAACATGGCTAGTTAACAAGCTAACTACAGATCAAGTCAATATGACTAGTTAACAAGTTAACTACAGATCAAGTCAACATGGCTAGTTAACAAGCTAACTACAGATCAAGTCAATATGACTAGTTAACAAGTTAACTACAGATCAAGTCAACATGGCCAGTTAACAAGCTAACTACAGATCAAGTCAATATGACTAGTTAACAAGTTAACTACAGATCAAGTCAACATGGCCAGTTAACAAGTTAACTACAGATCAAGTCAATATGACTAGTTAACAAGTTAACTACAGATCAAGTCAACATGGCTAGTTAACAAGTTAACTACAGATCAAGTCAATATGGCCAGTTAACAAGCTAACTACAGATCAAGTCAACATGGCTAGTTAACAAGTTAACTACAGATCAAGTCAATATGACTAGTTAACAAGTTAACTACAGATCAAGTCAATATGGCTAGTTATCTTCTTGCTCCTACTTGAGACGCAGATGTCTCAAGTAGACACCTGGAAATGCAAATGCGCTACGCTAAATGCTAAATGTACTCGTTAAAACTCAAACCTTCATCAAAATTCACATGCAGGGTATTGAATTAAAGCTACACTCGTTGTGAACCTAGCCAACAAGTCAGATTTTTAAAATGCTTTTCGGCGAAAGCATGAGAAGCTATTATCTGATAGCATGCAACACCCCAAAATGCCTGAATGCGATGTAAACAAAGATATAGCTTAGCCGGCGCTACACAAAACGCAGAAATAAAATATAAAACATTCATTACCTTTGACGAGCTTCTTTCTTGGCACTCCTATATGCCCCATAAACATCACTATTGGGTCTTTTTTTCGTTTAAATCGGTCCATATATACCCAAAATAGCTTTCTATGGAAGCTGTGTCATTCAGAAAAAAACATTGTTTTTAAACGCTGCGTCATTTTTTAAAATTAAAAAAGTCGACGATAAACTTTCACAAAACACTTCGAAATACTTTTGTAATCCAACTTTAGGTATTAGTAAACGTTTATAATCTATCAAAATGATTACAGGGCGATGTATATTCAATAGCTCCTCGTTTTCAAATCAATGGCTGCCAATGTGCACATTCAAAACATCCTGGTGGAGACCGGAAGAAATGGAATCCAGTTAGTTGGATTTACCAAGAAAAAAGTCCCTTGAAAATGACAATGGCGACATCGTGTGGAATCTGTAGGAATTGCATGCAGGTCGATAATTAATTTTGTGCCCTTTTAACAACCCATGAAAGTGACGCATAGAAATAATTTTTAGCTTTCAGAGAGCAGTTTTTCTTGCGCTTTTCAATGAAACACACGATCTGTTATAGTCACAGCCGTGATTTAACCAGTTTTAGAAACTTCAGAGTGTTTTCTATCTACACATACTAATCATATGCATATACTATATTCCTGGCATGAGTAGCAGGACGCTGAAAAGTTGCGCGATTTTTAACAGAATGTTCGAAAAAGGAGGGGGTAGACTTAAGAGGTCAAGTTAACTACAGATCAAGTCAATATGACTAGTTAACAAGTTAACTACAGATCAAGTCAACATGGCCAGTTAACAAGTTAACTACAGATCAAGTCAATATGACTAGTTAACAAGTTAACTACAGATCAAGTCAATATGGCTAGTTAACAAGTTAACTACAGATCAAGTCAATATGACTAGTTAACAAGTTAACTACAGATCAAGTCAATATGACTAGTTAACAAGTTAACTACAGATCAAGTCAATATGGCCAGTTAACAAGTTAAATACAGATCAAGTCAATATGGCTAGTTAACAAGTTAACTACAGATCAAGTCAATATGGCTAGTTAACAAGTTAACTACAGATCAAGTCAACATGGCCAGTTAACAAGTTAACTACAGATCAAGTCAATATGGCTAGTTAACAAGTTAACTACAGATCAAGTCAATATGGCCAGTTAACAAGTTAACTACAGATCAAGTCAACATGGCCAGTTAACAAGTTAACTACAGATCAAGTCAATATGGCTAGTTAACAAGTTAACTACAGATCAAGTCAATATGGCCAGTTAACAAGTTAACTACAGATCAAGTCAATATGGCTAGTTAACAAGTTAACTACAGATCAAGTCAATATGACTAGTTAACAAGTTAACTACAGATCAAGTCAATATGGCTAGTTAACAAGTTAACTACAGATCAAGTCAATATGACTAGTTAACAAGTTACCTACAGATCAAGTCAATATGGCTAGTTAACAAGTTAACTACAGATCAAGTCAATATGACTAGTTAACAAGTTAACTACAGATCAAGTCAATATGGCTAGTTAACAAGTTAACCTTCAGGGGATAAACTAGATGTCTTTATCCAATTATTGTTTGATTTGCTTGTCATCTATCGTGGCGATGACAGTAGTCAGACTGACAACTTTACCAGGACGAGGACTTGCTGATATAAAGCTCTTTCCAAAAGACTAACGTTGTTACTTAGCTAACTAGCTACATGCCAAATTGATAGGCTACCCTTACATATCTGAAATTACATGATCAATTGATGTTTTACTGATCATGAAAAACATGCAGTTGCTTGCTGTATCACTCTGATGATAGAGCTAAATGTGGAATAATGGGAACTGTGTAGTTCTGTCTATGTTCTTTAAGAGGCGATGATATTACAACACAATAGTTTACATTTATTTAACAATTCCTTGAAAACGGCATTCAGTTGTCAATGGTTTTAGTGAAGCTGGGGGTCTCCTTGCCCCCCAGCAGCCAAATGAAGAGCTCTGAAACGTATTGTGATGTTTTATTCATAACGACCTATTGTCCAGAATGATTCCTGATTCCGTGTACATATCCTCTCTGATTAAACCACTATGGTTCAGGAAGAAAACAAATCTAATTTCTGTCGTCTTACATATATGAAGAAGGAATAGGACAAGCAACCTGGAGACACACATTAGGACTCAACAACACTCTCTCTCTCTCTCTCTCTGTCTCTCTCTCTCTCTTACACACACATAAACATCAACACAGCTCCTCCATCCGAGAACGCCGGTCGGCTGGTAGTGGAAAATGCATTCAATTCAAATCAAATTGATGTAGCGAGGAGTAATCTTTCTCTATTAAACCTGTCACGTTGTTCCTTAATATATTTGACTGCCTAGCTATGAGGGCACACAAATCAAATAGCATAGACATACACACGCACAATGTTGTACACACACACATATTTGTGCGCACACACACACACACACACACACACACACACGAGTCCTCACGAGTGGACTTTTTGGGGAACAATTGACTCCCAATCAAAATCATATTTTTCCTAACCCTTACCCCCTAGCCCCTAACAATAACTCTAATTATAACCCTAACCCTCAACCTAACCCCTAGCCCCTAACAATAACTATAATTATAACCCTAACCTTCAACCTAACCCCTAGCCCCTAACCATAACTCTAATTATAACCCTAACCCTCAACCTAACCCCTAGCCCCTAACCATAACTCTAATTATAACCCTAACCCTGAACCTAACTCCTAGCCCCTAACCATAACTCTGATTGTAACCCTAAACCTCAACCTAACCCCTAGCCCCTAACAATAACTCTAATTGTAACCCTAAACCTCAACCTAACCTAGCCCCTAAGCCTGAAATTGCTGTTGTCCTTACGAAGACCAGCAACATATCAGCATTGTCAACATTCTCCTTGGTTTCCTATTATTGTGAGGACTTCTGGTACTCAGAAGTATACTAAAACAGGCACACACACACACACACACACACACACACTATGGTAAAAGAGAGTGAAAGGGCGAGAGAGAGAGCGAAATAGAGAGAGAGAAATAAATAGAGAATGAGAGAGAGAGTAAAAGTGAGAGAGAGAGAGAGAGAGAGAGAGAGAGAGAGAGAGAGAAAGAAAGAGAGAAAGAGTGAAGTAGAGAGAGTGTGAAAGAAAATGAAAGAGAAAGAGAAGGATAGAGAGAGATAGGGATATAGATAGCGAGAGCGATAGATAGAGATAGAGAGAGAAATAGAGACATACACAGATAGATGGATAGATGGATAGATAGATAGATAGATAGATAGATAGATAGATAGATAGATAGATACATACATACATACATAGATACATAGATACATAGAAATAGATTGAGAGATAGATAGATAGAAATGGATTGATAGAGAGATACAGTGGTTCCTTCTTTGAAAGTTGTGTCTCCCGGATGGCGCAGTGGTTAAGGGCGCTGTACTGCAGCGCCAGCTGTGCCATCAGAGTCCTGGGTTCGCGCCCAGGCTCTGTCGTAACCGGCCGTGACCGGGAGGTCCGTGGGGCGACGCACAATTGGCCTAGCGTCGCCTGGGTTAGGGAGGGCTTGGTCGGTAGGGTTGTCCTTGTCTCATCGCGCACCAGCGACTCCTGTACACTGCTGGGCGCAGTGTACGCTAGCCAAGGTGGCCAGATGCACGGTGTTTCCTCCGGTGCATTGGTGCGGCTGGCGTCCGGGTTGGATGTGCGCTGTGTTAAAGAAGCGGCGGCTTGGTTGGTTGTGTATCGGAGGACGCATTACTTTCAACCTTCGTCTCTCCCGAGCCCGTACGGGAGTTGTAGCGATGAGACAAGATAGTAGCTACTACAACAATTGGATGCTATGAAATTGGGGAGAAAAAAAAAGGGGTAAAATTCAAAAAAAAAAGAAAAAAGAAAGTTGTGTCATACTGCGGCATACTGCGTGCTTCCGCAGCATTCTGTGGCACATCATTTCATTGTCAGCCATTTCTTCTGTTACTCCAAATTATTGCTAGTTTGACCAGGGCATCTTTGAGAAGCATTTCATAGTATTCCGTCTGGGCATTACCAGAGTAGTTAAAAATTTTTTGGGATAACATAGTATAATAACATTTGGGTTTCCATTAGGATGGAATGGAAAATATGGCGCTGTACAACATGACGATCGGGAGTAGGCTACAGGATTGGAGGATTCTAAATTGTTTGCCATCATTAGACAACCATCAGACATCCAAAATGTCTGTAAATCAGTGATATTTACTCCCATAGTAATTCGTTATGGATCCATAACTAAATCAACATCTGCATTTTGAAATATTTTTTTTAAATCATTATTTTATTAACGAAATGTGTTTATTAGGCTACTGTGCAGTCTACAATACATACTGTAGTAAGCATGGGAATGTGCCTAATTCCTTACATAAGGGAGAGTAGGCCATGTCTGTACTACAGAATGCGGGGCACGTGGGAGACCGGTGTTATTTCATATTTGTGATGTCTTCACTATTATTCTACAATGTAGAAAATAGTAAGAGTAAAGAAAAATCCTGGAATGAGTAGGTGTGTCCAAACTTTTGATTGGTACTTGCTTAATTAATTTTACCAAAATCATGTTTTTTCTATTCCAAGAAAAATGAAAACTCTGGGTTTCCTTTAGTATAGTTAGAAAATATGGCACTGTACAACGTGACGGTCGGTAATACAGTACTGGGATATTTAGCTAAAGAATCCCCACAGGGCACGAAGAAGGAGTAGGCTGTCCTTGTAAATAAGAATTTGTTCTTAAGTGAAAATAAAAATCTCATTGATTTATCAAGACCAGTCCCCATGCTTGCCTCAGAGCAGCGCGAAATGGTGCTAAAATAATTGTAGGCTTTTTCTTCTAACTTCAAAATGCTTTTTAAATATATAAGACCTACACTATTTTTAACAGCACATTACTCAACACTAGTGAGACTCATTTTGCATATGGTAGGCCTATAGTATATCGAGAAATGAAGATACAACGTATTTGCATTGTGAAGCAAACAAGAAATAAGACAAAAAACAGAACTTGAGCGTGCATAACTATTCACCCCCCCAAAGCCAATACTTTGTAGAGCCACCTTTTGCACCTAATTACAGCTGCAAGTCTCTTGGTGTTTGTCTCTATAAACTTAGCACATCTAGCCACTTGCATATTTGTCCATTCTTAAAGGCAAACTGCTCCAGCTCCTTCATTTGAATGGGTTCTGCTGGTGTATAGCAATCTTTAAGTCATACCACAGATTCTAAATTGGATTAAGGTTCGGGCTTTGACTAGGTATTTAAACGTTTCCCCTTAAACCCCTCAATTATTGCTTTAGCAGTATACTTAGGGTCATTGTCGTGCTGGAGGGTGAACCTCCATCCCAGTCTCAAATGTCTAGAAGACTGAAACAGGTTTCCCTCAAGAATTTCCCTGTATTTAGCCCCTTCCATCATTTCTTCAATTCTGACCAGTTTCCCAGTCCTTGCCGATGAAAAACATCCACACGGTATTCTCGTAGTGATGAGAGGTTTTGGGTTCTTGTCAGACATGGCGTTCTCCTTGATGGCCAAAAAGCTCAGAAGCCCAGAATACCTTCTTCCATATGTTTGGGGAGTCTCCCACATGCCTTTTGGTGAACACCAAATGTTTTTGCTTATTTTTTTCTTTAAGCAATTCTGGCCACTCTTCTGTAAAGCCCAGCTCTGTAGAGTGCACGGCCTAATTTGGTCCTATGGACAGATCTCGGTTGTGGAGCTTTTACAGCTCCTTCAGGGTTATCTTTGGCCTCTTTGTTGCCTCTCTGATTAATGCCCTCCTTGCCTGGTCCGTGAGTTTTGGTGGGCGGCCCTCTCTTGGCAGGTTTGTTGTTCTGCCATATTCTTTCCATTTTTTAATAATGGATTTAACCTCTTGGAACTCCCCATACCGGATCCGGTATCAGGAATACAGACTCAAGCTCATTACCATAACGCAACGTTAACTATTCATGAAAATCGCAAATGAAATGAAATAAATATGCCATCTCGCAAGCTTAGCCTTTTGTAAACAAAACTGTCATCTCAGATTTTCAAAATATGCTTCTCAACCATAGGAAAACAATAATTTGTGTAACAGTAGCTAGCAAACAAAGGATTTAGCGTTAGCATTAGCGTTAGCATCCAGCACGCAACATTTCAACAAAAACATAAAAGCCTTCAAATAAAATCATTTACCTTTGAAGAACTTCTGATGTTTTCAATGAGGATACTCTCAGTTGGATAGCAGATGCTCAGTTTTTCCAAAAAGATTCTTTGTGTATTAGAAATAGCTCCGTTTTATACATCACATTTGGCTACCAAAAAAAAACCGAAAATTCAGTCCTCAAAACGCGAACTTTTTTCCAAATTAACTCCATAATATCGACTGAAAACATGGCAAACGCTGTTTAGAATCAATCATCAAGGTGTTTTTCACATATCTCTTCATTGATACATCGTTCTTGGACACATGCTTTCTCCCCTGAATCAAATGGTAAAGTGGAAGCAGCTGGCAATTGCGCACCGAATTCGACGCAGGACACCAGGCGGACACTTGGAAAATGTAGTCTCTTATGGTCAATCTTCCAATGATATGCCTACAAATACGTCACAATGCTGCTAAGACCTTGGGCGAACGACAGAAAGTGTAGGCTCATTCCTTGCGCAATCACAGCCATATAAGGAGACAATGGAAAACAGAGCTTCAGAAATTCTGCTAATTCCTGGGTGATGCATCATCTTGGTTTCGCCTGTAGAATGAGTTCTGGGGCACTTACAGACAAAATCTTTGCAGATTCTGAAACTTCAGAGTGTTTTCTTTCCAAAACGGTCAAGAATATGCATAGTCGAGCATCTTTTCGTGACAAAATATCGCGCTTAAAACGGGAACGTTTTTTATCCAAAAATGAAATAGCGCCCCCAGAGATCCAACAGGTTAATGGTGCTCCGTGGGATGTTCAAAGTTTCCGGATATTTTTTTATAACCCAAACCTGATCTGTACTTCTCCTCAACTTTGTCCCTGACCTGTTTGGCGAGCTCCTTGGTCTTCATGGTGGCACTTGCTTGGTGGTGTCTCTTGGTGTTGCAGACTCTGGTGACTTTCAGAACAGGTGTATATATACTGAGATCATGTGACAGATCATGTGACACTTAGATTGCACACAGGTGGACTTTATCTAACCAATTATGTGACTCCTGAAGGTAATTGGTTGCACCAGATTTTATTAGGGGCTTCATAGCAAAGGGGGTGAATACATATGCACCCACCACTTTTTAATTTTTTTTTAACTAATTATCATTTTTTGAAACCTGTTATTTTTTAAATTTCACATCACCAATTTTGACTATTTTGTGTACGCCCATTACATGAAATCCAAATTGAAATCAATTTAAATTACAACAAAATAGGAAGAGCGCCAGGGAGATGAATGACCAGCAAGCTGGTCCTGGGGCTCTGTTCACAAACACAAACACACCCTACAGAGCCCCAGGACAACAGCACAATTAGACCAAACCAAATCATGAGAAAACAAAAAGATAATTACTTGACACATTGGAAAGAATTAACAAAAAAACAGAGCAAAATAGAATGCTATTTGGCCCTAAACAGAGAGTACACAGCGGCAGAATACCTGACCACTGTGACTGACCCAAAATTAAGGAAAGCTTTGACTATGTACAGACTCAGTGAGCATAGCCTTGCTATTGAGAAAGGCCGCCGTAGGCAGACATGGCTCTCAAGAGAAGACAGGCTATGTGCTCACTGCCCACAAAATGAGGTGGAAACTGAGCTGCACTTCCTAACCTCCTGCCCAATGTATGACCATATTAGAGAGACATATTTCCCTCAGATTACACAGATCCACAAAGAATTCGAAAACAAATCCAAATTTGAAAAACTCCCATATCTACTGGGTGAAATTCCACAGTGTGCCATCACAGCAGCAAGATTTGTGACCTGTTGCCACGAGAAAAGGGCAACCAGTGAAGAACACACACCATTGTAAATACAACCCATATTTATGCTTATTTATTTTAGCTTGTGTCCTTTAACCATTTGTACATTGTTAAAACACTGTATATATATATATATAATATGACATTTGTAATGTATTTACTGTTTTGAAACCTCTGTATGTGTAATGTTTACTGTTAATTTTTGTTGTTTTTCACTTTATATATTCACTTTGTATGTTGTCTACCTCACTTGCTTTGGCAATGTTAACACATGTTTCCCATGCCAATAAAGCCCTTGAATTGAATTGAATTGAATTGAATACTTTTGCAAGGCAAGAGAGAGAGTGAAAAATAGATGGAAAGATAGATAGAGAGGGAGGTATAGGAAGATAGATAGAGAGATGGGGAGATAGATAGAGAGATGGAGAGAGAGATAGATAGAGAGATGGAGAGATGATAGAGAGATAGATAGAGAGATGGAGAGAGATAGATAGATAGAGAGATGGAGAGATAGATAGAGAGATAGATAGAGATGTAGGGAGATACATAAAAATATAAAGAGAGAGAGAGAGATGTTGATGAGTGCTCTCCGTTTTCTCTATCAGCTGACCTTCATTATCTTGCCTGACTGTAGCGTGTGTGTGTGTGTTTGTGTGCATGTTAGCTCATCTAGTCACTTGCTCACCAGTGTGTTTGGTGTAAACTCTCCCTCATTGACCTTTAGTGGTGTCGATCGATAGCAGGAGATTTGTCATGTGTTCTACCATCGTCTCAAACTGAAGAGTCTAACATCCCTTCACAGAGTCATTTAGGATGGGGGGAGTGGTCGCAGTCTGCCGGAGTGGTTGCAGTCTGCCTGTGTGTGTGTGTGTGTGTGTGTGTGTGTGTGTGTGTGTGTGTATGTGTGTGTGTGTGTGTGTGTGTGTGTGTGTGCGTATGTGTGTGTGTGTGTGTGTGTGTGAGAGAGAGAGATAGAGAGAGGGATAGAAAGAGGCTGATTGTGTGTGTACATGTTAGAAACAGAGAGAGAGAGGAGAAGAGGGGTGAGGGAGGGAGTAGTTGAGAGGTTGAATTGGTCCTTTTAGGTGAAATCAATAATGATCCATTCATTGAGTGTTTCTCTGCTGGCCCAGCTACCATGTCCAATAACAATTGGGGAGAGAGGCAGGTGGCAGGGAAACAGTGCACACACGCACTCATGCACACACACACATACACCGAGTCCCCCCATCCAGGGGTGTAGCAGCAGTCTACAGGGGGTCTGTGACAGGGAGCTGTCTGTCTTGGTTTACTGAGCACTGAAGGAGCTTTCCCTCTAAGCTCTCTTCCCAATCTTCCTTCTCTCTACATCCCCTCATCTTTCTCCATTCTGACATGCCTATTTTAGACAGACCACTAATGCTTGGCGGGTCCTGGGTTTCTTGCTGTTTCAGGCTAATCGCCTGAAATGACGTGTTAATATGATAATGGCCGTTAACACCTGTCCAATTAGCTGGATTGTGATAAACCTCATACTGAGCGAGGACGCAATGCTGCGTTGCTAGCTCACACATAGATAGATGGAAACGCTAAACACTCTCAGTGGCTGTGGTTTACTGAACAAATATATAAACGCAACATGCAACAATTTCAAAGATTTTACTGAGTTACAGTTCATATAAGGAAATCAGTCAACTGAAATAAATTCATTAGGCCCTAATCTATGGATTTCAAATGACTGGGAATACAGGTACAGTCATGTTATCTTGTTTGGGATAGGGGGCAGCATTTTCACTTTTGGACGAATAGCGTGCCCAGAGTGAGCTGCCTCCTACTCAGTCCCAGATATGAATATATGCATATTATTACCAGTATTGGATAGAAAGCACTCTGAAGTTTCTAAAACTGTTTGAATGATGTCTGTGAGTATAACAGAACTCATATGGCAGGCAATAACCTGAGAAAAAATCCAAACAGGAAGCGGGAAATCTGAGGTTTGTAGGCTTTGTAGTTTTTCAACTCACCCCTATCGAATACACAGTGGGATATGGGTTATTTTGCACTTCCTAAGGCTTCCACTAGATGTCAACCGTCTTTAGAACCTTGTTTCTCAGACGATCCCGCAAGTAATTTTTTAAAATATTTTTTATTTAACCCCCTAGCCATAAGAAGTAAATCAGCTTCTTCATATGCCGCATCTGTCAGGTGGATGGATTACCTTGGCAAATGAGACATGCTCACTAACAGGGATGTAAACAAATTTGTGCAGAACATTTGAGAGAAATTAGCTTTTTGTGCATATGGACAATTTCTGTGATCTTTTAGTTCAGCTCATGAAACCTGGGACCAACACTACATGTTGGGTTTATATTTTTGTTTAGTATATTTTGTTACACATTGAATGTTAATTTTCTAATAAAATCCTAGTGTAGGGAAATGTAATTAACTTCTTGGTGACAGGGGTCAGTATTTTCACGTCCGGATGAAATGCATGCCCATATTCAACTGCCTGCTACTCATCCCCAGAAGATGAGATATGCCTATCATTAGTAGATCTGGGTAGAAAACACTCTGACGTTTCTAAAACTGTTTGAATCATGTCTGTGAGTATAACAGAACTTATTTAGCAGGCTTAACCCCGAGGACAAACCATTGAGATTTTTTTTTTGAGGTCACTCTCTTTTCAAAATTGTTTTCGTTGGGAATCCAGATTTCTAAGGGACCTTCTTGCAGGTCCTACCGCTTCCACTGGATGTCACCAGTCTTTAGAAATTGGTTGAGGTTTTTTCTTTGTGTAATGAAGAAGTAGCCCTGTTCAGAACAAGGGTCACTTGTAGTGTACTGTTAGATAGAGGCGCGTGGCCAGAAAGCTAGCTATATTTTGTTTTCCTCCTGTATTGAACAGAGATCATCCCGTCTTCAATTTGATCAATTATTCACGTAAAAAAATACCTAAAATTGTATTACAAAAGTAGTTTGAAATGTTTTGGAAAAGTTTACAGGTAACTTTTGAGATATTTTGTAGTCACGTTGCGCAAGTTGGAACCCGTATTTTTCTGTATCAAACGCACCAAATAAATGGACATTTTGGATATATATCGACGGAATTAATCGAACAAAAGGACCATTTGTGATGTTTATGGGACATATTGGAGTGCCAACAAAAGACGCTCATCAAAGATAAGGCATGAATTATATTTTTATTTCTGTGTTTTGTGTTGCGCCTGCAGGGTTGAAATATGCTTTTCTCTCTTTGTTTACGGAGGTACTATCCTCAGATAATTGCATCGTTTGCTTTCGCCGAAAAGCCTTTTTGGAAATCTGACATGTTGGCTGGATTCACAACAAATGTAGCTTTAATTTGCTATTTTGCCTGTGTGATTTAATGATTCGGTGTCGCCTCAGCTAGGCCTACACATAATGTCAGAGCTGGATCCGCACCTACGTGTTTTATGTTTTTATTATGGTTTAAACAGAAGGCTCTGTGAATTTTGGGCCTGCACTGAAATATGTGATAGTGTGCTTCTAAACGAGTTGGAAAGATTGGGTGTGGTGTCAGTTTTTATCAGTTTGGTGTCAGAATGATATCTAATTGACTGATGGAAGGTGACTTGCTGGCTGACTTTTGTCCATTTGCAATATGTTTAAACAGTGATAGACCATCACCAAATTGACATTCTGAAATCAACACCAACGAGCGATGGAGAGGAACCAGAATCACTGCCGGGCCATCCATTATTATTTTTTTTCAATTATTATTATTATTTTTGAACTTGTTATATTGCATTTACTTCGCCACCATTGCCTTTTTTTGCCTTTACCTCTCTTATCTAACCTCATTTGCTCACATTGTATATGGACTTATTTTTCTACTGTATTATTGACTGTATGTTTGTTTTACTCCATGTGTAACTCTGTGTTGTTGTACCTGTCAAACTGCTTTGCTTTATCTTGGCCAGGTCACACTTGTAAATGAGAACTTGTTCACAACTTGCCTACCTGGTTAAATAAAGGTTAAATAAAAAATAAATAAAAATAAATAAATCCTGAGTTCATCAGGCCAGTAAATTTCGCATTCCTGCAGTATTTTTGAGCATGTCAAATTCGTGATGGTAAATGCCCATTGAAACGGACAGCCGTGCGCACCTTTTAAAAATGGGTTTTAATGCCTTTAGGGGGGTGCAAGGGGTCCATGGTTGGTTAGGGAGCACCCCCCACCCGTGCCCATCCAATAGGGGGTGCCCCTGATAATTCTGGACGTTTAAAAAAAATCATCCCACATAGTCCCACTTCTCCCTCATCATACATGACAAATAGACCTTCTAGGTTGATTCATGGCTTAACATTGTGCTATATATAATTTGGGCAATAAAATGTCATTTGGACATGGTTCACTAAATTTGGGGTTTGGAAACCGACTTTCAATGCTTTCATATTGCATTTGGACATTTCTTATGGCATTTGGCATGGTTCACTGACGTTTGAATTCGACTTTTGACTTCCTATGATATCATATTGGAAATGGACAAAACATATGCCTTATGGACAAGTAAAAAAAATATGACAATAAAATATGACAAAGGTATGTTCATACAATTCTTATATATGTATAATTGACAAAAAAATCGAAAGAATCTCAAAAAACAATCCAGAAAGCACTTTTTAGAGGGTGATACATTTTTGAATTTTTTTTCAAAATTTGACACTTGGGTCTTGACTTGATGTCCATTTGCAATATGAACATTTACGGTGAAGCGCGCTAGCCCTCCTTTGGATTTTTGCTGTATGACACTAGGCATTTGCCATATGCCATTTGCAATATGGTTTGAATTAATTGGCATCCAATTGAGTGGCATTTGCCATCGTGTATGTGTTTCGTACACTGCCAATATGTTCTCATTCATTTTTGTCCATTTCAGGGGGGTTTTCCCTTACATACCAAATTATTACAGTGTTGGCATAAAGAAAAGTTTTTAAACCACATTGAACTAATCTTGTGGATACATTGGGAACATCTCAGTAGTAAGCACAATTTACAATAGGCAATTTACAATTCTCTTTTTGGGTAAAGCATTTATTAAGCATTCCCAAAATTTGCATTGTTAGTAGCATTTACTTCGCTCTCCAAAAGGTTATCTCGACCTGCTCAGCGTTTACCCAATTGTGTGTATGTACATATAGCCTATACAGTGAGTATACCAAACATTAGGAACACAATCCTAATATTGCGTTGCAACCTCAATTTGTCGGGGCATGGACTCTACAAGGTTTTGAAAGCATTCCATAGGAATGCTGGCCCATGTTGACTTCAATGCTTCCCACAGTCGTGTGAAGTTGGTTGGATGTCCTTTGGGTGGAGGACCATTCTTGATACGTACAGGAAACTTTATGCGTGAAAAACCCAGCAGCATTGCAGTTCTTGACACTCAAACCGTTGTACCTGGCACCTACTACCATACCCCTTTCAAAGGCACTTCAATCTTTTGTCCTCCCCATTCACCATCTGAACGGCACACACATTTCAATCCACGTCTCAATATTCTCAAGGCTTAAAAATCCTTCTTTAATTAACCTGTCCCCTTCATCTACACTGATTGAAGTGGATTTCACAAGTGACACCAATACCGGATCATAGCTTTAATCTGGATTCCCCTGTCAGTCTATTTCATGGAAAGATCAGGTGTTGCTAATATCTTGTACACTCAGTTTCTAGGTATTTAAAAAATATATATATTTTACCTTTATTTAACTTTGCAAGTCTGTTAAGAACAAATTCTTATTTTCAATGATGGCCTAGAAACAGTGGGTTTCCTTGTTCAGGGGTAGAATGACAGATTTGTACCATGTCAGCTCAGGGATTTGAACTTGCAACCTTCCAGTTACTAGTCCAACGCTCTAACCACTAGGCTACCACGCAGTAGGAATGGATAAAAGAGTGTATATATCATAACTATAGTTTCCTAAACTAGCCTAGAAAACTAGCTGGCAGGCAGACACTGGAAGGAGAAGTGTCTCAGTGAAAGAGTGAGTGCTTTGCGTAGGCGCTTCGATGGTATTTTTGCACTACAAAAAAAAATCGGAGCGTAAAAAAAGGTATTAACCAATTCCCATGCTTGTAAAACAATGGTTCTGTTCCGGAACACTAGAGATCACTTTCCTTTACGGTTCTGTTTCTGTTCCTCAAAATGTGGTTCTTTCCGGTTTTCGGTTCTGTTCCCTGAACTTGTTCCAATCCCTGGTGTGTTGGCCTGTGTGTATACGTTATTTGTGATATGGGTGTGGTGTTGGAGATAACTGGTGATAGATGGTAGGTTGTTGCCATACTTCAAAGCCTGTGTGTGATTGAGAAGCACAGCTTGACAACAGCAATCTGAAAATCACAGTAGGACCTTAGACTGGCCAATCTCACTCACAGTTTCTGACAGTCACTCCATTAAATAAACAAAGGAAAGTTTGCTACGGTAATCGTGTCCGCCTCCTCCACTACACCACACTATCTACACACGCACACACACACGCTGCTGATCATACTGTATTTATTGAGTGTGTGTTGTCCCAGCCAAACCCTCAAACCCACAGACTGTGTTTCACTGTTTGTTTTACTGTGGAAAGGGGTGGAGGCGACTGGGTGGGCTGTGGTTGAGAAACAGGGGAAAGGCAGAGCACTCATTGTGTGTGCTTGTATTTTTTAATGTGTGTGTGTGTGTGTATGTGTGTGTGTAAACTACAATAGCTTTCTAATGGTTTTAGGAATACAGTAATGCTATTCACCCAACAGAGCAGCTAAGGACAGACAGAGACCGATCTGGCTGGTCCAGAGTTCAGACACGTATTCACTTATTGACATGACCATTTTTATTGTTTAATACTTTGCTATTAAATAGTAAACTATTACCTGTGTACAACTCTATGCTATTGAGCTGATTGCACAGATCTATTACTCCTATAAATGTCTGTTTTCTCCTTCATTGGAGGAGAGGGGAGAAAGTCAGAGGGAGGTAGGAGGAGAGGAAATGAAAAGGAAGGATGATGAGAGGAGGAGAGGAAATGAAGATGGAGAGAGGAAGAGAGGAGGAGAGATTAAAAAGGAACGGGACGCAGGATTTGTCAAGATGTGGTCTGACATATCCATCATCCCCTGTCTTAAAACAGTAGTCACTATGAGTCAACACGTAATAACATCTATCTCCACTAGGTGTCAACACATACTAACATCTATCTCCATTAGGAGTCAACACAAGATAACATCTATCTCCACTAGGAGTCAACACATAATAACATCTATCTCCCCTCAATCCTACAGACATATGCAGTCAATCCTTATCCCAGTCTGCTGTTCCCACATGCTTGAAGAGGGCCACCATTGTTCCTGTTCCCAAGAAAGCTAAGGTAACTGAGCAAAATGACTACCGCCCCGTAGCACTCACTTCCGTCATCATCAAGTGCTTTGAGAGACTAGTCAAGGACCATATCACCTCCACCCTACCTGACACCCTAGACCCACTCCAATTTGCTAACCGCCCCAATCGGTCCACAGACGACGCAATCACAATCACACTGCACACTGCCCTAACCCATCTGAACAAGAGGAATACCTATGTAAGAATGCTGTTCATCAAACAGGGCGCTGTCCTCAGATAATCGCATGGTGTGCTTTCACCATAAAGCCTTTTTGAAATCTGACACAGAGGCTCGATTAACAAGAAGTTAAGCTTTTTTCTGATGTATGACACTTGTATTGTCATGAGTGTTAAATATTACTATTTCTGTCATTTAAATTTTGCCCTCTGCAATTTTAACGGATGTGGGCCATGTGGAACGCTACCGTCCCACCTGCCCGTAAGAAGTTTTAACAACATAGTACCCTCCAAACTCCTCATTAAGCCTGAGACCCTGGGTCTTGACCCTGCCCTGTGCAACTGGGTCCTGGACTTCCTGACGGGCCGCACCCAGGTGGTGAGGGTAGGTAACAACATCTCCACCTTGCTGATCCTCAACACTGGGGCCCCACAAGGGTGTGTTCTCAGCCCTCTCCTGTACTCCCTGTTCACCCATGACTGCGTGGCCATGCACGCCTCCAACTCAATCATCAAGTTTGCAGGCGACACTACAGTGGTAGGCTTGATTATCAACAATGACGAGACAGCTTACAGGGAGGAGGTGAGGGCCCTTGGAGTGTGGTGTCAGGAAAATAACCTCACACTCAATGTCAACAAAACAAAAGAAATGATCGTTGACTTCAGGAAACAGCAGAGGGAGCAGCCCCCTATCCTCATCGACGGGACAGTAGTGGAGACGGTGGAAAGTTTTAGGAGTCAACACATACTAACATATATCTCCACTAGGAGTCAACACATACTAACATCTATCTCCACTAGGAGTCAACACACGATAACATATATCTCCACTAGGAGTCAACACATGGTAACATCTTTCTCCACTAGGAGTCAACACACGATAACATATATCTCCACTAGGAGTCAACACATACTAACATCTATCTCCACTTGGAGTCAACACATGATAACATGAGCTATTAACATTTACAGACTCCCTACTGATGGTGTAATTACCATTTACAGTCTCCCTACTGATGGTGTAATTAACATTTACAGACTCCCTACTGATGGTGTTATTAACATTTACAGACTCCCTACTGATGCTGTAATTAACATTTACAGACTCCCTACTGATGGTGTTATTAACATTTACAGACTCCCTACTGATGCTGTAATTAACATTTACAGACTCCCTACTGATGCTGTAATTAACATTTATAGACTCCCTACTGATGGTGTCAATGACTCCCTGCGCAGCCATTTCATGGTTTGCCCTGCCTTATTTTTTAATATATGTCTGTGTTTCAGTGCGATTGTGTGTGTTTGCATGTGCGTGTGTGTTTGCATGTGTGTGTGTGTGTGTCTATGCATGTCACTTGAGTAATTATGATCTCTCTCTCTCTCTCTCTCTCTCTCTGTCTGTGTGCGTGTGTGTGTGTGTGTGTGTGTGTGTGTAACCAGGGAAATTATGAGTGCTAGGGGAGATCAAAGGAGCCACATCACAGAAATAGCATCCGTGTTTCAGCTGGTGTCTGTGTATGTGTGTGTGTGTGTGTCTGTGTGTGTGTGTCTGTGTGTGTGTGTGTGTGTGTGTGTGTTTCTGTAGTGGGCTTTGATGTTGTAAGCTCTCCTGGTTAATATTACAGGAAAGAAACACTACAGTGTGTAATCTGGAAGTTATCCCAGCAGAGCCGCACAGCGCACTGTCACACATGTCAAGAGGAGGGAGGAGGAGAATAGGGATGGGAGGGTGGAGGGAGAGAGAGAGAGGGATGGGAGGGGAGGGGAGACACAGAAAGAGGGAAAGATGATCAGAGAATTTAACTGAGATACAGAATAGTTTCATTCACCGATTCAGGGAAATCAGTTCCAGAAATGTCAACTTTTACCCACATGAAATATTCTCCCTCTATTGTCACTCATTGTATCATACTGTACAGCTACAAGCCTTATCTGGTGTATTTTGGGAGGGGCAGCACCGTACACTGAGTGAAAGATTTTACTGATATTCCAGGTGAAACGGAAAAAAATGCCCAGGGGCCAATCAAGAGAACGTCTGTCTCATGTCACCTTGGCAACGGTAGCGAAGGAAGATTGGAGAGGAAGATAGAATAGAAATAATGATAATAGAAAGAGGAGGAGAGAACCCAGTGGTCATTTCCTCTGTGCCAGTACAAGGCCTCTGGTCTGTCCATCCTAAAAGAGGAGAGAACCCAGTGGTCATTTCCTCTGTGCCAGTACAAGGCCTCTGGTCTGTCCATCCTAAAAGAGGAGAGAACCCAGTGGTCATTTTCCTCTGTGCCAGTACAAGGCCTCTGGTCTATCCATCCTAAAAGAGGAGAGAACCCAGTGGTCATTTTCCTCTGTGAAAGTACAAGGCCTCTGGCCTGTCCATCCTAAAAGAGGAGAGAACCCAGTGGTCATTTTCCTCTGCGCCAGTACAAGGCCTCTGGCCTGTCCATCCTAAAAGAGGAGAGAACCCAGTGGTCATTTTCCTCTGTGCCAGTACAAGGCCTCTGGCCTGTCCATCCTAAAAGAGGAGAGAACCCAGTGGTAATTTCCCTCTGTGCCAGTACAAGGCCTCTGGCCTGTCCATCCTAAAAGAGGAGAGAACCCAGTGGTCATTTTCCTCTGTGCCAGTACAAGGCCTCTGGTCTGTCCATCCTAAAAGAGGAGAGAACCCTGTGGTCATTTTCCTCTGTGCCAGTACAAGGCCTCTGGTCTGTCCATCCTAAAAGAGGAGAGAACCCAGTGGTCATTTTCCTCTGTGCCAGTACAAGGCCTCTGGCCTGTCCATCCTAAAAGAGGAGAGAACCCAGTGGTCATTTTCCTCTATGCCAGTACAAGGCCTCTGGCCTGTCCATCCTAAAAGAGGAGAGAACCCTGTGGTCATTTTCCTCTGTGCCAGTAGAAGGCCTCTGGTCTGTCCATCCTAAAAGAGGAGAGAACCCTGTGGTCATTTTCCTCTGTGCCAGTACAAGGCCTCTGGTCTGTCCATCCTAAAAGAGGCAAAAACCTCTACACTGTCCACGATAGAGAGAGGATGGAGGGATAGAGAGAGAGAGAGAGCACACAGGATTTGTCAAACAGTGGTCTGAGATATCCATCATCCCTTGTCTTACAACACTAGTCACTGGGAGTGAACACATAATAACATCTGCCTTCTGACTGGCATTCACTATTACCCCTCATGCCTCACATTTGACCAAACACACACCTCTCAAACTGCTAACCTCCTCACCTAATTCTCCCAACCAGTCAGCTGGTTGCTAGGCTCTCCCACCTTGTGGTGTGTGGGTCTGTGACATCTGTATGATAAACATGGTATGCATAAAAACAGACTATTAAATAACACACATTATTATTACATCCTCAGGGCAATGGCAGTCCTGTTTCCCAGTCTGATGAATGAGAGGGCTGTAGGCAATAGAGAGAGAAATAGATAGAGAGAGAGAGAGATTACATTATCGCGTAGGGGTGAAGAAAATCTGATTCCTGTTATGAAAATAATTCAATAATTCAGGGATGCAATATATGATCACAATAATAATGATACAGGGATAGAATGTATGAATGTAATTGGATGTGCGCGCAAGTGTGTTTGTGTGTCAGTTTGTGTGTGTGTGTGTGCATGGGCAAGTGTGTAATCCAGTGTGTGAGTGTGAGTGTGTGTGTGTGTGTGTGTGTGTGTGTCTGTGTGTGTGTGTGCGTCATTTGGCATAATATCAAATGTGAGTGCCCCCTGATTGGTCAATTAAAAGCAGCAGAGTTCCAGTGTAATATCCATCATAGGGAACAATTGCCTGGCAGGAAACCTGTGTGTGTACATGTGTGTGTGCGTGGTGTGTGTGTGTGTGTGTGTGTGTGTATTATTCTACAGTGCTCGTCTCACTGTACTAATTGTCTCTCCATTCTGCAGCTGACTGGTATCTCATAGTGTCTGACCATTCAGAAAGAAGAGAGGCAGGAAGGAGGAGTTAGGGGAGGGATGGAGGCTGGAAGGAGGAGTTATTGGAGGAATGGAGGCAGAATGGAGGAGTTAGGGGGGGATGGAGGCAGGAAGGAAGAGTTAGGGGAGGGATGGAGGGTGGAAGGAGGAGTTAGTGGAAGGATGGAGGGTGGAAGGAGGAGTTAGGGGAGGGACGGATGGTGGAAGGAAGAGTTAGGGGAGGGATGGAGGCAGGAAGGAGGAGTTAGGGGAGGGACGGATGGTGGAAGGAGGAGTTAGGGGAGGGATGGAGGGTAGAAGGAGGAGTTAGGGGAGAGATGAAGGCAGGAAATAGGAGATAGGGGAGGGATGGAGGCAGGAAGGAGTTAGTGGAGGGATGGAGAGAGGGGTAAGTGAAGGGATGTAGGGTGGAAGGAAGGTTTAAGGGAGGGACGGAGGGTGGAAAAAGGTGTTAGGGGAGGGATTGAGGCAGGAAGGAGGAGTTAGTCGAGGGAAGGGGAAGGAAGGTGGAGTTAGGGGAGGGATGGAGGCAGGAAGGAGGAGTTAGTCGAGAGAAGGGGCAGGAAGGTGGAGATAGGGGAGGGATGGAGGCAGGAAGGAGGAGTTAGGGGAGGGATAGAGGGTTGAAGGAGGAGTTAGTCGAGAGAAGGGGCAGGAAGGTGGAGTTAGTCGAGAGAAGGGGCAGGAAGGTGAAGTTAGGGGAGGGATAGAGGGTTGAAGGAGGAGTTAGGGGAGGGATAGAGGGTTGAAGGAGGAGTTAGGGGAGGGATAGAGGGTTGAAGGAGAGGAATACTTGAGGGAGGGAGTGAAGGAGGGCAGGAGAAATGGAAGGGAAAGTGGAGGAGATTGAAAAGATGCACACTGTAGTGCAATATATGTGTTTAATGCAGTATATGTGTTTAATGCAGTAGATGTGTTTAATGACAATTGATAAACATTTCAGACATGGCATTAAACTTTTAATCATGTTTTTACTGATTATTTTCGCTGTGTACACCGTTCTACTTCAAAATAATACCAGGACTATTCTTTCTTTCGACAGCAGAAAGAGACCACTAGTTTGATGACAGGATTAGTGGATGAGAACGATAGGGGGCAGTATCAGACCAGAGAACACACTGCTTTAAAACCTTACTCATACACACACTGTGTCAGTCTCACACACGCACACGCACGTACAGAAACACTAAATCAGCAGTCAAACACAGCACTGAATTAAAAGCTGTAAAGCATGTAATTAGAAAATAATAAAAGGCATTTCAGTTTTCATTAATACATTTCATTAATTGGCTTTTAGTCTTTGTTCGTTGTTTTGATGAAGATAACTTTGAGTTGTTTAAACGCAGTGCACTTCCAACAGTGTGTGTGTGTGTGTGTGTTTGTGTGTGTGGAAGTGTGTATGTGAACACCATGAGGAGTGTATTGTGTCTCTGGGTGGTCTATTGTGATTCAGCTCTAAAGCCTACCCAATATAATGGAACAGAAAACCAGGCCCAACCACAAGAAGTACAACACGCTACTTTTAGTTATAGAGGAGGGGGTACCAGGGGAGATGGGCTGTAGAGAAATAAACAACAGGAGACAAAATTAAAAGGGAAGGGATAAAGCAGAAGAGAAAACGTTTAAATATGACGTTGTAAGAGGACATGGGAAAGAGAAAACGTTTAAATATGACATTGTAAGAGGACATGGGAAAGAGAAAACGTTTAAATATGACGTTGTAAGAGGACATGGGAAAGAGAAAACGTTTAAATATGACGTTGTAAGAGGACATGGGAAAGAGAAAACGTTTAAATATGACGTTGTAAGAGGACATGGAAAAGAGAAAACGTTTAAATATGACGTTGTAAGAGGACATGGGAAAGAGAAAACGTTTAAATATGACGTTGTAAGAGGACATGGGAAAGAGAAAACGTTTAAATATGACGTTGTAAGAGGACATGGGAAAGTGAAAACGTTTAAATATGACATTGTAAGAGGACATGGTAAAGAGAAAACGTTTAAATATGACGTTGTAAGAGGACATGGGAAAGAGAAAACGTTTAAATATGACATTGTAAGAGGACATGGGAAAGAGAAAACGTTTAAATATGACGTTGTAAGAGGACATGGGAAAGAGAAAACGTTTAAATAAGACGTTGTAAGAGGACATGGGAAAGAGAAAACGTTTAAATATGACGTTGTAAGAGGACATGGGAAAGAGAAAACGTTTAAATATGACGTTGTAAGAGGACATGGGAAAGAGAAAACGTTTAAATATGACGTTGTAAGAGGACATGGGGAAAGAGAAAACGTTTAAATATGACGTTGTAAGAGGACATGGGAAAGAGAAAACGTTTAAATATGACATTGTAAGAGGACATGGGAAAGAGAAAACGTTTAAATATGACATTGTAAGAGGACATGGGAAAGAGAAAACGACAGAGAAACAGGAAGGGCTTTATAGAAAGACCAGATTGAAAAGGGAAGGGGTGTAATGACAGAGAAACAGGAAGGGCTTTAGAGAAAGACCAGATTGAAAAGGGAAGGGGTGCAATGAGAGAGAAACAGGAAGGGCTTTAGAGAAAGACCAGATTGAAAAGGGAAGGGGTGTAGAGAGAGAAATAATAATTCAGGGAAATATCAGGCTGCAGTAAAATAAACAGCACAACGAATGTCTTACACAAACACAGAGGATTCCAAACTGTAACCCTAGGATTATTCACTACTGTACCACTGGAGAGAGAGAAAGTGTGTTACATTTTGTGTGTGTTTTTAATTTACTTGACTAGGCAAGTCAGTTAAGAACACATTCATATTTTCAATGACGGCCTAGGAACAGTGGGTTAACTGCCTGTTCAGGGGCAGAATGACAGGATTGTACATTGTCAGCTCGGGGGTTTGAACTTGCAACCTTCCGGTTACTAGTCCAACGCTCTAACCGCTAGGCTACCCTGTGTGTGTGTGTGTGTGTGTGTGTGTGTGTGTGTGTGTGTGTGTGTGTGTGTGTGTGTGTTCAGAATGTATGTACTGAAGTACAGTCTCTATCAGCTTCAGATGTCCTCTCTAAAGCAATTCGTTCATCCAATCTCAGGTTTAAACGTAGAATTAACATAATTATCCTAACCTGCCACGTTAATACAACTGACCTGCCACATTAATACAACTGACCTGCCACATTAATACAACTGACCTGCCACGTTAATACTACTGACCTGCCACGTTAATACAACTGACCTGCCACGTTAATACTACTGACCTGCCACGTAAATACTACTGACCTGCCACGTTAATACAACTGACCTGCCACGTTAATACTACTAACCTGCCACGTTAATACTACTGACCTGCCACGTTAATACAACTGACCTGCCACGTTAATACTACTGACCTGCCACGTTAATACTACTGACCTGCCACGTTAATACTACTGACCTGCCACGTTAATACTACTGACCTGCCACGTTAATACTACTAACCTGCCACGTTAATACTACTGACCTGCCACGTTAATACTTCTAACCTGCCACGTTAATACTACTGACCTGCCACGTTAATACTACTAACCTGCCACGTTAATACAACTGACCTGCCATGTTAATACTACTGACCTGCCACGTTAATACAACTGACCTGCCACGTTAATACAACTGACCTGCCACGTTAATACAACTGACCTGCCACGTTAATACAACTGACCTGCCACGTTAATACAACTGACCTGCCACGTTAATACAACTGACCTGCCACGTTAATACTACTGACCTGCCACGTTAATACTACTGACCTGCCATGTTAATACTACTGACCTGCCACGTTAATACTATTGACCTGCCACGTTAATACTACTGACCTGCCACGTTAATACTACTGACCTGCCACGTTAATACTACTGACCTGCCACGTTAATACTACTGACCTGCCACGTTAATACAACTGACCTGCCACGTTAATACAACTAACCTGCCACGTTAATACAACTGACCTGCCACGTTAATACAACTGACCTGCCACGTTAATACTACTGACCTGCCACGTTAATACTACTGACCTGCCACGTTAATACTACTGACCTGCCACGTTAATACAACTGACCTGCCACGTTAATACAACTGACCTGCCACGTTAATACTACTGACCTGCCACATTAATACTACTGACCTGCCACGTTAATACAACTGACCTGCCACGTTAATACAACTGACCTGCCAGTTAATACAGCTGACCTGCCACGTTAATACTACTAACCTGCTGCGTAACTTCTCCTAACTTGCTATGAAAAGTCACTTCTGCTAGTCAAAACTGGCAGACCTGCCCTCAGAAAAGTCTTGGTTTCCACTAATGCGATACAGCTGTTTTCTATTCTCTCCGTCCTGGGGCCTCATTTATAAATGTTAAGTATGTACAAAATAAACCCCAAAACATGCTTGAGACATTTTTCATGCAAAAGTTGACATTTATAGAATGCGCTTAGCTTCCAACAATGTTAAACCCTTCAAACTCAACTCTGGACATTGAAGCCTGTTCCATTGCTTTTTTTTATTGTTCCCCTCTAATCAGGGACCGATTTAGGCCTGGGACACCAGGTGTGTTCAATTAATTGTCAGGTAGAACAGAAAACCAGCAGGCTCCGGACATCGTAGCCAGTGGTGGAAAAAAACTCAATTGTCATACTTGAGTAAAAGTAAAGATACCTTAATAGAAAATGACTCAGTTAAAAGTCACCAAGTAAAATAATAGTAATAATAGCATAGTCTAAATGTATTCGTTTTTAAATGTACTTAAGTGCAGTAGTGGAAAAAAAATACTCAATTTCATACTTGAGTACAAGTAAAAGTAAATGCTATAAAGTTGAAGTTGGAAGTTTACATACACTTAGGTTAGAATCTTTCAAACTCGTTTTTCAACCACCACAAATTTCTTGTTAACAAACTATAGTTTTGGCAAGTCGGTTAGAACATCTACTTTGTGCGTGACACAAGTAAATTTTCCAACAAGTGCTTACAGACAGATCATTTTACTTATTACATTCACTGTATCACAATTCCACTGGGTCACAAGTTTACATACACTATGTTGACTGCTTTTAAACAGCTTGGAAAATTCCAGAAAATTATTTTGTGGCTTTAGAAGCTTCTGATTGGCTAATTGACATCATTTGAGTCAATTAGAGGTGTACCTGTGGATGTATTTCAAGGCTTACCTTCAAACTCAGTGCCTCTTTGCTTGACATCATGGGAAAATCAAAAGAAATCAGCCAAGACCTCAGAAAAAAAATATGGACCCCCACAAGTCTGCTTCATCCCTGGCAGCAAATTTCAAATGCCTGAAGGTACCACGTTCATCTGTACAAACAACAGTACGAAGTATAAACACCATGGGACCAAGCAGCCGTCATACCGCTCAGGAAGGAGGAGCGTTCTGTCTCCTAGAGATGAACGTACTTTGGTGCGAAAAGTGCAAATCAATCCCAGAACAACAGCAAAGGACCTTGTGAAGATGCTGGAGGAAACAGGTACAAAAGTATCTAATTCCACAGTAAAATGAGTCCTATATCGGCATAACCTGAAAGGCCGCTCAGCAAGGAAGAAGCCACTGCTCCAAACCACCATGAATATAGCCTCTCTTTTGTTATCTTACTGCTGCTCTGTAATTATTTGTTACTTTTATTTCAGACTTTTTTTAGGTACTTTGTTAAAACTGCGTGGTTGGTTAAAGTCTTTTAAGTAAGCATTTCACTGTAAGGTCTATTGTCCCTTAGCCCATCCAAACCTTGTGCAGGTCTACAATTTTATCCCTGATGTCCTTACACAGCTCCCTGGTCTTGGCCATTGTGGAGAGGTTGGAGTCTGTTTGATTGAGTGTGTGGACAGGTGTCTTTTATACAGGTAACGAGTTCAAACAGGTGCAGTTAATACAGGTAATGAGTGGAGAACAGGAGGGCTTCTTAAAGAAAAACTAACAGGTCTGTGAGAGCCGGAATTCTTACTGGTTGGTAGGTGATCAAATACTTATGTCATGCAATAAAATGCAAATGAATTACTTAAAAATCATACAATGTGATTTTCTGGATTTTAGTTTAAGATTCCGTCTCTCACAGTTGATAAAAATTACAGACCTCTTCATGTGTTGTAAGTAGGAAAACCTGCAAAATCGGCAGTGAATCAAATACTTGTTCTCCCCACTGTACCACCCCTACCTTGTCACAAAACAACTGATTTTTTTCAAATTCTTAAGAAGGAAAGAAATTAGACAAATGAACTTTTAACAAGGCACACCTTTTAATTGAAATTGGCCCAGCGTTGTCCGGGTTTGGGTTTGGCTGGGTTAGGCCGTCATTGTAAATAGGAAATTGTTAACTTATCTGACTTACTTGTTAAATAAAGGGTTAATGCATTTAAAAAAATCAGCCATTGGACTTTACACAACAAGTTGTAATTTGGAAATTCAATGATGAGTGGTTTGGAAGGAATCAGTGGCTAACTGAAAGTGTTGCAAAGCAATCACTAGCCTGCTATTCAGTGGAGAGGGTGTGTGGTCCATGTCTGGGTTTAAGGGTATTTTTTCAAGCTTAAAAGCATAAACATTCACATGCAACACCATGGGCCAGAAAAGGTTGAATACATTGGCCATGCTGTCAATCCAGCATGACTTCTGCTGCTTTCATAACAACTGGAAATGGGAAATCTCAGACTTCAGTGAGTTCAAGAATACTGGGAACTTGGGAAAAAAACGAGCACCAACTGGAAAAATACATTTTGAATGGTCATCCATCTCAGAATTCCAGGTCAGGAACTTAGGCCTCTTACCTGAAGATCACGGACATTACAATTCAACCTTGTTTTATTCCGAGTTCCCAGTTGCCTTGTTAGCACCACAAATCCAGAGAATAGCCGACTTTGATGACAAAGTTTGATGACAAAAATTTGCCCACAAGAAGGATTGCCGCACCACCTAACTGTTCAAGTGAGCACAGCACAACAAGGTGAGTCCAAATATGTTTTGTATGCTGCTGCATAAATGTTGTAATATGCAAGGGAGACATGTGTAAGGGGAACCAACGGAGGAAAAACAGATATAAATGGTGAAGGAGTCCAGGTGAGTCCAATGAGCGCTGATGCACATAATGATGGTGACAGGTGTGTGTAATGAAGGGCAGGCAGGTGCCCTCAAGCACCAGAGAGGGAGAGCGGGAGCAGGCGTGACAATATGTATATTGAAGCTAAGAAAGTAATACTAAGTGTATGTTGTGTATTAAGTTGTTAGTAGTCCATGTACCTCACCCTAATAATTTTGTCCCTTTCCCCCTCATAATTTAGCCTACTGTCCCTGACTTGGTGGTGCACATGTATCATATAGTCTGTTTTATGGAAATGTCATCATCGATTATTGTAAGAGCTTTCATTGTCAGCTTACAGTATACGCCCCCTTTATTTATCCTACGGTTCTGATTTGGTGCACAGGGAGAATACTGTAAGAACGGCCCATGTTCTGAACTCTGTCGCTGTACATTTAAAAAGTGCTGAACAAGTAGTTATATTGACTACGTCCGTCTTAGTTTGTTCGTTAATGTCTTAGTTGAAATTACGGATTGCCTCTTATCCGCTCATCGTTCCCTTATGCCATAGTTTGTACATTTTGTACTTATGCCATAGTTTGTACAAGTAAGCCATATCAGCTATGTTTTTTAAAAAGGCAGTAAATGAGGCTGAAGGAACTGTTTCGCTGACAGCCAAGGCTCCACTGATAGCCAGGTGTAGCAGTGGTAAGGATTCACTCCATGGTGCTGAAAAGAAAGCTCTGCTGTTGAGACAGCTTTATGTCGGCCCTAACAGTTGTAAATGAGAACCTGAGAAAGTATACTTAGAAGGAATGGTTAGATACTGAATGTATATAGATTCATACAATTGGATCTGTTCATTTATGTAACGGAAAAATACTTTGGACCATCCGCAAATAAGGTTGGTTGAGTGCTTTGGATGACCTGTGATTGAAGCTTGTAGCTTTCATGTTATGCATCAAAGCTTATGCATCAAACCAGGAAACAAACTTAGGCCTGATGATGATGATGATGATTGGCTGCTAGGTTTGATGTTAAGGTGTTTTTGGACAACTGCACTCAGACCCCACTTAACCCTGAGCTGTAGCTTGCCGATGTACACATACGCACACACACACACACACACACACACACACACACACACACACACACACACACACACACACACACACACACACACACACACACACACACACACACCCACGTGTACACACACACACCCACGTGTACACACACACACGCACGTGTACACACACTTGCATGTGTACACACACACACACACACACACACACACACAAAATTAAATTAAACATGAATGAAATTAAACTTCAGTTAATGACATCTGAGAGAAGCCCTGTTAGTTATCACTGTGGAAGAATTATACCAGCCACACACACACACACACACACACACACACACACACACACACACACACACACACACACACACACACACACACACACACACACACACACACACACACACACACACACCGCTTTCTGTTTCATCAAACAAATCCATCCACTTCACTGTGGGATGGGCACCTGGCGGCCCCTGGTCTCCCCTTTGACAGCTTACAGATAAATATTTTTGGGGAACTCAGTCAGGGTCTCAACTTACTGTTACAAGGTAGAATAGTAGAATACACATGGTGCAATTTCAAAATGTGTTTGTGCTTCACCAGTTTTTGTCCTCTTGTTATGTCAGTCACTGATAGTCACTCAATTAGCCCATATCAGCTACATTCCTTTAGATTGGTAAATTAATCTAGTGGCCAGCTATCTAAAGTTATAGCAATCAAGGTCGAATTAGAGCCTGGGGGTGGCACCATTGATTTTGTTAGTCACTCTCAGTCAGATATCATATTCTCTCCACCCTATGGCAAAATTAGTAGACTTGCAGGAAATTAAGACTAAAACTTAGTGGGGGGGAGCCCTCACGATGAGTTCAGATTTTTTGTGGCCCCCACCCCCGTCAAAGTTGCTCATCCCTGGCCTAAATCAATCATCAACAATAACTACAGGATATCGCTGCGTCCATCCAGACTCATTAAGCTTAATAATACTGCACAGATGTACTTCAACCATGCATTAAGTTGTGTAACAGAATTGTTTGTTGTTTTTGCCAGCATTGCAAGGCGTTTGATGTTTGATACATGTCTGCAGTGCCACAGGCACTGGCATTACGATCATTATTATTTAAATGAGATAGGGTTGCTGTTCTTTCAACGTCTTAAATCAGTGTGCAGAGCTCTGGCGTTTACAAATGACTCTCCACACAAACAAAGCTTTCTGCTTTCAGCTCACTCCAATGAGCTCATCTGGGGTACATGAGTTGCATTAGCTACGAAACCACCGTCAAGTAGTTACTACTGGATTGACATTTGTTAACTCTTGAAACTTTTGAAAATAAAGTTTGGTCAAATATGCACGCATTGATGAAATGAGATGACAAGTTCTGGGTAGTCTACTACTATCATGAAACAAGGCGAGACCCAGATACAGACACAGGAGGCAGATGGTTGGAGTCTTGCAATGTTTAATAATCCAAAAGGAGTAGGCAAGAGAATGGTCGAGGACAGGCAAAACATTTCAAAACCAGATCAGAGTCCAGGAGGTACAGAGTGGCAGACAGGCTCATGGTCAAGGCAGGCAGAATGGTCAGGCAGGCAGGTACAAAGTCCAGAAACAGGCAAGGGTCGAAACCGGGAGGACTAGAAAAAGGAGAATGCAAAAAGCAGGAGAACGGGAAAAACGCTGGTTGACTTGGAAACATACAAGACGAACTGGCACAGAGACAGGAAACAGAGGGAGAAATACACTGGCACAGAGAGACAGGAAACACAGGGATAAATACACTGGCACAGAGAGACAGGAAACACAGGGATAAATACACTGGTACAGAGAGACAGGAAACACAGGGATAAATACACTGGCACAGAGAGACAGGAAACACAGGGATAAATACACTGGCACAGAGAGACAGGAAACACAGGGATAAATACACTGGCACAGAGAGACAGGAAACACAGGGATAAATACACTGGGGAAATGTATCGACACCTGGAGGGGGTGGAGACAATCACAAGGATAGGTGAAACAGATCAGGGTGTGACAACTTCTATTTCTACCAAATTAAAACAGGCTAGGGCTAAGAGCTAGGGCTTAACGCTATTGTTAGGGTTAAGGTTTGCTAAGGGGTTAGCTAAGCACTGTCTCTGTGACCTGACTTTGAGTAGACACAATTGAGGAGACCTATAATTAAACCCTAAAGTCTCCCCAAAAGGAAGTGTACTTAAACTGAGAGGGGAGGTAACTGACCTATTCATTTCCATTGAGTGATTCATTGGTTGGGTAGTCTATAGTGAGTGTATATTTAGGTTTTCACAGATCAGCTAGTAATACTCTACTCTCTTTGTCTCTTCTACCGTCATTTCAATTCGCCTTTCAGGTTCCATATATTCATGTATTATCTTCCTCTCAACTGGTGGATGGCTGGTACTCCTACATTGCCAAGCGCTTTAGGCATGCACACATTACCCCCTAGACACACATCTCACCCGGGATAGATCCTGATCAGTTTCTCGTCTGTTTGTATTGTCTGCAATTGAGTTTGAGAGTGGAATCCTGCATATCCTACAGCTATGTTAAACGGCCAATTTACATCTTCATTTACAATTCTAAATGGATAAAAAAATATAATTACACCAGACTGGGAAAGACATTCCAGTCATGGAGTTTTCCCCATTTGTATTTTAATGTTGTCCTCTGGGCAAATGACAAGGAATTGTTTTATTGGAGCTGAGTAGTTTGAGTACAGAGAAGAATCCAGACATCACGACTAACTCTATGCATCTTATGTTAAACCAACAATTCATGACTATGGTACTGAATACCGTGTAGTGTTATTATGGCTGTTGAGTTCCTATGTAAGCTTAACATGTACCCAAAATATTAATGTGAATTGACCATGGCCAAGGTAAGTAGAAAATCATGTTAGGTTCTTTTTGAGTGTACTATGACTTTAACTGAGAGGCCAATTCCATTTCAGAATCAGACGAACACCTACACCCTACATGTAAATAACTCAAATCAACGTCTGGAAGCAAAACAAATGCAAGCCAAAGTGTTTCTTTGTGTCATGCAAATAACTTGACACAACAACAGAAAAAGCAAACCCTGCCAACAACATGCTGGTAGTTTATAAAAAAAGAAAGGAAAAAATCTACCTGTATAAATTTGTGCTGCCTTTTGTGCCTTGGGATCCAGCAGATTGTTGTCAGGTGCATCAGTGCAGCTTCAAAGCAGCTGTAAGTGGAAGGGAAGTGGTTTCTCTGTGCGTTGGGGAGAACAAAAGCATTTCTGTCAACGTCCCCTCACCATTCAAACGCACACACACACACACACACACACACACACACATACATACATACATACACACACACTAGCATGTTTGCTTTTCAGATGAGCTGATGAGCAAAGTCAACACTGACCATGTAATTCAGGGGCCATATGAACTTTATAAAGTTGTTAATGTTACTTTACAGAATGAGAAGCAAAAGAAGAAGAAGAAGAAGGAAAAATAGAAGAAGAAGAAGAAGAAAAAATAGAAGAAGAAGAAGAAGAAAAAGATAAAGAAAAGAATAGAAGAAGAAGAAGAAGACGAGAGGAAGAAAGGGTCTATCATAAGATGGTGATAAAGAAGTGTGGACCATCTCTGTCTGCTATGTGTGGTGCTGTGCTGGGATGTGCGAATGAGAAAGCTAAAAGGTAATTTCACGGATAAAGAGGAGTCCTAATGCAGAAGGGTAATGTAGCAGGGGATGGAACAAAGACAAAGTCACATCTCTTTAAGCTTGGCTGGAGAGAGAACCTTTGATGCTTTAAAAATGATAATACAAATCTCAAAGTCAGCCTACGAACACAATACTATACTGTACCCCATCTACCCTCCTCTTCAGGCCCCCACCCCACCCGCCTACTCTTAATACAGCCGCACACACACCATCTACAGGGAGGAAAGACCCCACATCGTGAAACTTAGGGTCCTTAAATTACCTGGCGAACAAAGACAGAAGTAGAGGGATAATAAAGCAAGTCATTATGGAGATTAGAAAACTCCTGCAGACGCAAAGAGATCAATTTATGTTAAGAATGGTATCTTCGTATCATGCTTGAAATAGAAATTGCAATAAAATATGAATAGATTGCTCTCATGACTGAGAGAGATAGTAGAATGGGTCGGATGACATCGTTGGGGGCCATTTTGGAGTCGGTGCTGAACTAGTGGAAGGTATACATTCTGTCATATTCTGCACTTCGTCCCACAGACAATGAGGAAACTCCTTCCTCTTCCTCCCTACGTGCCCAAGTTCCAAATTCCCTGGCCTCTGCTTGCAGTGAAATGACCCATTAGCCAACCTAATGTGTTTAGCTTAGCCAGTGTGTGTGTGTGTGTGTGTGTGTGTGTGTGTGTGTGTGTGTGACTCTTTTTCCTCCTTTCTCTTCTTTCTCCTCAGAAACATCATAACTCTCAATTTCCAATGATTCAACCCATTTACCCCTAACTTTTCTCCATCCCTCCATCCCCCAGGTCTGGCTGTTAGATGCACATCACCCAGGGATCTTTCTTCCGCTAAGTCACCTGAACTTGCTCTGTGAGGATTCAGGTCTAGGTTGCTGTCAAGCACTTTGCAAAATTTTTGGGGGGTAAAAAGCTGTATAGAAATGCAATTTGATTGATTGATTCATTGACCTATCGGTGCCAAGCTAGTAAGGAGGATATGACCTCACAGGCTAGCCCAAACTTGACTCAGACAAAGTGAAATGTAGCCATCTACAGTAATTTGTATCCATGCCTTACCACTGGACAAGAACTGGTTGAATCAACGTTGGGAAACAAATCGGATTTTCATGAAGTCGTCAACGTAACGGAATGTCTTCTTTTTTTCACCTGTTAACCTAAATCCAATGACATTGTGACATGTTTTTCTGATTTCACATTGAATTCACGTTAGTTTATACAACTCAAACAAATGTAAATCAAAACTAGACGATGAACTGACGTCTGTGCCCAGTGAGTTGTTCCATTCGTTCAACGTCTGTATATTTTCCACATCACGTGGTTCCTCTATCATCCTGGTTGTCGATAGATACACGATAGATACGCGTTTTAGATTGAATTTCAGCATGAAATGTCCTCATTGCTTATTCTGTCTTGGTCTTAACGGCAGTTGCACATAAAGTAAGGCTTTCTCTCTCAGTCCTTTCTCTCCCCTGACCCCTGACCCGTGACCCCTCAGCGTATCACTGGACCTCAAAATTGCATTGAATATATAAATGCTAACGCTAATAACCAGGAGAAGATAATGTCCTTGACTGGAACAAGAAAAGATCACTTTCTCATACATGACTCGCTGGCTCGGGAATAACATTATAACGGTTCACATTCAAAGCTCTCATTTCTCTCTGTCTGTCTTTCTCTTCTTAATTTATTTGACTCCAGTTCTTTGTCAAATTTTAATAAATGTATATCTGTGTGATAAGCACTTGCTGAAATCCAATTGCATCCATTTGCCATTAGTTGAAGCAAAGAGAAGCAATGGCTTCCTTGGAGCGTCACTTCCTTCCTCTACTGTTTATCTAACATCAGAGATCTTAGCTCTCTGGAAGCTTTTCATGGCAGGAATTCAACTGTATGAATGCTTGTTTAAACGACATTCATGGTAATGTCTGAGGCACAGTTTTGTCATTTAGAAAGAACATAAAGAAAACACCATTTACAAAATGCCCTCTTGTGGAATGTTGAGGCCCTCTTTGGAATGTTGAGGCCCTCTTGTGGAATGTTGAGGCCCTCTTTGGAATGTTGAGGCCCTCTTGTGGAATGTTGAGGCCCTCTTTGGAATGTTGAGGCCCTCTTGTGGAATGTTGAGGCCCTCTTGTGGAATGTTGAGGCCCTCTTTGGAATGTTGAGGCCCTCTTGTGGAATGTTGAGGCCCTCTTTGGAATGTTGAGGCCCTCTTGTGGAATGTTGAGGCCCTCTTGTGGAATGTTGAGGCCCTCTTTGGAATGTTGAGGCCCTCTTGTGGAATGTTGAGGCCCTCTTGTGGAATGTTGAGGCCCTCTTTTGAATGTTGAGGCCCTCTTGTGGAATGTTGAGGCCCTCTTTGGAATGTTGAGGCCCTCTTGTGGAATGTTGAGGCCCTCTTGTGGAATGTTGAGGCCCTCTTTGGAATGTTGGATTATTTCTTTCTCTCCATAGGAGAGATCATCAGATAGAACTACCAGAGTTCTAGAAAGGAACCTCATCTCATCGCTGATGCTGATTGGTCTAATGTTTAAGATGTCCAGAGGGGTCCTAAAAGCTTCTTAGGTCTACTCGGAAGGGGCCTGTAGGCAACAAAGGAGGAATTAAATGAGTCTCCCCACGCAGGCGAAATCCCCAACCAGCCATGACTGGGAATCAAAACAGAGTATTGTTTCACATTAGATCTCAGCACCTTTTGAAGAGAGGAGAGGGAAGCTGTTCAGCAGACTTCCCCCTTTAGAAATAAATTATTACTCCAGGTTTTAACTCAGAGAAGAAACCTCTCTGGAGAGGGTAAAGGCAACCAGGTACCAATCTCCCACCTCTCCAAGTAATTGCACCGTTTGAAGGCATAGACATCAGAGACCGAACTGTTAACATCGTGCTAACTTTATCTTTCTTCTTCACTTTTCCTTTACTTGGCTTCTTCTTCTCTGGTGGGGACAAAGAGAGGAGAGATTCATTATCTATCGTTCAATCCCCTGGTTACACCATCAACCTTCAATCACTCACATCCTTCTCTTGATGCCCAACTTTCGAGCCATCGTCAAACTATCGCTCCCAGATACAGTATGCATGGCAGTTAGTTAGTTGGAGAAGTTGAACAGTTCTTCTTTGGGGATTAAGAAAAGTTCATCATGTGAAATAAATGGTGAAATAAATTGCTTAAAAAGCGATCTGTGAAATGAATATCTTAGAATGTACTCATACACATATCCATCAGTTTGATTGCCAATGTTGCTAAAGATGACCTAGGTTTCAGATTTCTCAGTGCTGGGCTGGAACAGAATTACTTACACCCTGTGGGTCTCCAGTCTCCAGGAACATGGTTGGACCACTAATCTAGTCGAGTACAGAGATAGAGAGAAACCTCATTGGAAGAGAGGAAAACAACAGTCAGTAGGCCAAGCTTGAGAGGCAGCACATTTCCTTCCTTTATTAATAAGGTCTAGATGGAGTTCAGTTCAGCTCAGTGCCAGCAGCCCAACACAGCCAGTACAGTCCAGACTAATGTACTAACGAGGTCATAGTAGAAGTCCGGAACAGAGCAGAGCAGCCCTGACTGTTGATGGAAATGCAATCATCGCCTCCTTGATTATTAACCACATTCACCCTAATACATGCCCAGGTACTTTAGCCCTAACGCCAACTAATGGGCCTCTACTGCGTTCATGATGGGCTCTCCCCTTACACACTGCGTTAAAAACAATCAAATAAAACCTTGTAATTTTTGGGCCAAAAGTAAGAAACACTCACCAAAATGCATCACGAGGGCCCCAAATGCCCACAGTTTAAAGCATTAAGGTAATTTAACATCGTCAGCTGGTCAGGGTAATGGGTTAGATGGGGCTTCCTCTCTCTGACTGTCTGCTCAGTGGTGGCTAATATTTTTATCCCACTTTTCCCGCATACTTTAGCCATTAAAGAGTTGAAATGTACGAACATTGTGTGTCAATTTGTATGTTTTTTCTCGCTAAATGTTGTAGCACTTTACTGTCATTTGCGGTGATCAATACTTAATGAATTAGTGATATTTCACCTTGGCTTTAAGGCAGACGTGCTTAGCACCTTCCCAACCCCTCAGAGACTGTCGCTGATGGAGGCTTCCAACCCTAATTTATGAAAAGTGAAGAGCCAAGCAGAACCAGCCAGTCTAGAAGTGCTGGCTTTTCGCTAAATATCTTTTTATAAATTAATTTGTGTTGAAACGGAACTAAACCTTAACTTTTATTAAACAAAGGATGAAAGTATGTCCTGAGAAGTGAGAGAGAGAGAGAGAGAGAGAGAGAGAGAGAGAGATAAATGGCTGTAGCTCAAAGCAGTGTTTACATAGTGGCTTGGGCATTCCTAATGCCCTGATGATTGCACAGTGTCTAGAGCGATTCCATTTACCACATTGAATTAGCTGAGGCCCAGTGTCGATGCGCTAGCCATCTCCCTCCCACCAGGACCACGCTGTCTAAGCATCACAATCCAATTAAATACATTAAGTTAAATAATGTAATGATTGCCTAACCATTCTCTCTCTCTCCGTTCCAATTCATTTTCCAGCAGTAAAAATGGCATTTTCGAGCTCAGGGAACAGTTATGTAGATTGATAGAATTAATTGTCTGGCTGGTGAAAAACGCCATTAGAACACTTAGGGGTTGGTTCGTCATGCATTCCACTAGTCAGTTAACACCACGCCATTTTCATTTCTAACTCCACATGATTGTGTGTGAGTCTCTCTCTTAGCCAAAATAATTGCAAATATCCCTCAAATGTATTTAATGGGAGCATTTGGTCTTCAGAAAGCTGGACTTACATAGTTTAATTCAAGCAGCTTTGGCAAGACTCGAATGTGTTGTTTTCATGGTGTGATTATTACTGTATGTACAGTTGAACACCTATTACTCATTGTTAAACGTAGAGAAGCAGAGCAACGAGGAGAAGTAAAACACAGCACAGTAAGGGGCCGTCGAGACAGATTTTAATTGTGTTGCGTTCACTGTTGAGGTGATGTTTAAATTAAATGATGCCAAGAAGCCCGTGAGAAAAGGACTAGATACTAGAAGACACATGCAGGTTTCCATGGTGACATATTCACAGTATAGTGAGGATGGGATTATTAAATCTGACTGGAGATCTCCAGGCGGGACGGCAGGTTGTTAGTGGTTAGAGCGTTGGGCCAGTAAGCAAAAGGTTGCTGGATCAAACCCCCGAGCTGACAAGGTAAAAATCTGTCCTTCTGCAAGTGAACAAGGCAAGTAAACCCACTGTTTCCTGGTAGGCCGTCATTGTAAATAATACTTTTTTTCTTAACTGACTTGCCTATTTAAATAAAGGCTAAATATATATATAGAAAAGCACTACATTACAATGACATTGAATACATGTTGCAGTTAAACACATACAATGCTTTTCTTTCCATCCATGTTGATGATGATGTCTTTTTGAAGTCGTGAAATGCCTTGTGCTTGTGCCATTCCATTTCCTCTAGCGTGCTTAACCGGCTGTCGTCCTCTTTTCACCGGACAGTAAACAAAACCCAGGTGACAGAAGTAGGTTGTTACAAACTGTGTTCACCTGCAGAAAGCGATGTCTTTGATTGGGACAAAAAAAAGAGTCAGCCACTTTGAACAAGAACACACAAAAAAAATGCTTTTTACATGCCAAACAACAAAACATATGATGTTTGTGGAGCCTCCCTCTCTCTTCTCTCTCTCTATCTTCTCCCTCTATCTTCTCCCTCCTCTATCTTCTCCCTCTCTCTTTTCTCTCCCTCTCTCTTTTATCTCCCTCTCTTATCCCTCTCTCTCTTCTCCCTCCTCTATCTTCTCCCTCTCTTTCTTTTCTCCCCCATTTTCTCTTCTCTCTCATCTCCCTCTCTCTCCTCTCTCTCTCTTCTATCTCCTCTGCTCATCTTGCTCAGTGACACGTTTTGTTATTCTTCATTTGAAAATGAAAATCAAAAATGATCAAACCGTTTGGTATCAAATATAGAGGCCATGTGTGTGTGTGATGTCTATCTGGACTCATACACAAATATTCTACATATTTTTTTATTTTATTTCACCTTTACTTAACCAGGTAGGCCAGTTGAGAACAAGTTCCCACTTACAACTGCAACCTGGCCAAGATAAAGCAAAGCATTGCGACAAAAACAACAACACAGAGTTACACATAAACAAACGTACAGTCAATAACACAATAGAAAAGAAAAATGGAAAAATCTATGTACAGTGTGTGCAAATGTAGAAGAGTAGGAAGGCAGGCAATAAATATGCCCTAGAGTTGAAAATAATTACAATTTAGCATTAATACTGGAGTGATAGATGTGCAGAAAATGATGTGCAAGTAGAGATACTGGGGTGCTAAAGAGCAAGAGGTTAAGTAATATTATGGGGATGAGGTAGTTGGGTGTGCTATTTACAGATTGGCTGTGTACAGGTACAGTGATCGGTAAGCTGCTCGGACAGCTGATGCTTGAAGTTAGAGGGAGATATAAGACTCCAGTTTCAGTGATTTGTGCAATTCGTTCCAGTCATTGGCAGCAGAGAACTGGAAGGAAAGGCGGCCAAAGGAAATTTTGTTTTTGGGGATGACCAGTGAAATATACCTGCTGGAGCATGTGCTACGGGTGGGTGTTGCTATGGTGACCAGTGAGCTGAGATAAGGCAGAGCTTTATCTAGCAGAGACTTATAGAGACCTGGAGCCAGTGGGTTTGGCGACGGATATGTAGTGATGGCCAGCCAACGAGAGCATACAGGTCGCAATGATGGGTAGTATATGGGGCTTTGGTGACAAAACGGATGGCACTATGATAGACTACATTCAGTTTGCTGAGTAGAGTGTTGTGGGCTATTTTGTAAATTACATCGCCGAAGTCAAGGATCGGTAGGATAGTCAGTTTTACGAGGGTATGTTTGGCAGCATGAGTGAATGATGCTTTGTTGCGAAATAGGAAGCCAATTCTAGATTTCATTTTGGATTGGAGATGCTTAATGTGAGTCTGGAAGGAGAGTTTACAGTCTAACCAGACACCTAGGTATTTGTAGTTGTCCACATATTCTAGGTCAGAACCGTCCAGAGTAGTGATACTAGTTTTACTAGCATTTAAAAGCAGTTGGAGGCCACGAAAGGAGTGTTGTATGGCGTTGAAGCTCGTTTGGAAGTTTCTTAGCACAATGTCCAAAGAAGAGCCAGATGTTTACAGAATGGTGTCATCTGCATAGAGGTGTATCAGAGAATCACCAGCAGCAAGAGCGACATCATTGATATATGCAGAGAAAAGAGTCGGCCCGAGAATTTAACCCTGTGGCACCCCCATAGATACTGCCAGGGCTCTGATTTGACACACTGAACTCTATCTGAGAAGTAGTTGGTGAACCAAGCTAGGGAGTAATTTGAGAAGCCAAGGCTATTGAGTCTGCCGGTGAAAATGCGGTGATTGTCAGAGTCTAAATCCTTGGCCAGGTTGATGGCTGCACAGTACTGTCTTTTACCGCTGGCGGTTATGATATTGTTTAGGACCTTGAGCGTGGCTGAGGTGCACCCAGGACCAGATCGGAAACCAAATCAAATCAATGTGTTTTTGTCACGTGCGCCGAATACAAAAGTTGTAGACCTTACAGTGAAATGCTTACTTACAGGCTCTAACCAATAGTACAAAAAAGGTATTATGTGAGCAATATGTAAGTAAAGAATTAAAAACAAGAGTAAAAAGACAGAGAAAAATAACAGTACAAAAAAGGTATTACGTGAGCAATATGTAAGTAAAGAATTAAAAACAAGAGTAAAAAGACAGAGAAAAATAACAGCAGTAATATACAGTACGAGGCTATAAAACTAGCGAGGCTACATACAGACACCGGTTAGTCGGGCTGATTGAGGTAGTATGTATATGTAGATATGGTTAAAGTGACTGTGCAAATATGATAAACAGAAAGTAGCAGTAGCGTAAAAGAGGGGATGGAGGGTGGTGGGTGGCGGGACACAATGCAGATAGCCCAGTTAGCCAATGTGCGGGAGCACTGGTTGGTCGTCCCAAATGAGGTAGTATGTACATGAATGTATAGTTGAAGTGACTATGCATATATGATAAACAGAGAGTAGCAGCAGTTTAAAAGAGGGGTTGGCGGGGCAACACAATGCAGATATTCCGGATAGACATTTGATTACCTGTTCAGGAGTCTTATGGCTTGGTGGTAAAAACTGTTGAGAAGCCTTTTTATCCTAGACTTGGCACTCCGGTATCGCTTGCCGTACGGTAGCAGAGAGAACAATCTATGACTGGGGTGGCTGGGGTCTTTGACAATTTTTAGGGCCTTCTTCTGACACCGCCTGGTGTAGAGGTCCTGGATGGCAGGCAGCTTGGCCCTAGTGATGTACTGGGCCATACGCACTAACCTCTGTAGTGCCTTGCGATCGGAGGCTGAGCAATTGCCGTACCAGGCAGTGATGCAACCAGTCACGATGCTCTCGATGTTGCAGCTGTAGAATCTTTTGAGTATCTCAGGATCCATGCCAAATCTTTTTAGTTTTCTGAGGGGGAATATGCTTTGTCGTGTCCTCTTCACGACTGTCTTGGTGTGTTTGAACCATTCTAGTTTGTTGGTGATGAGGACACCTAGGAACTCGAAGCTCTCAACCTGCTCCACTACAGCCCCGTCGATGAGAATGGGGGCATGCTCGGTCCTCCTTTTCCTGTAGTCCACTAACCAGATTGCATAGTGGAGAAGGTACAGTGGGATTCGAAGTGAGCAAGTTGCTGCAGGGGGTGTTGAGATGTTGGCCGGGGTAGGGGTAGCCAGGTGGAAAGCTTGGCCAGCCGTTGACAAATGCTTCTTGAAATGATCGATTATTGTAGATTTATCGGTGGTGACAGTGTTTCCTGTGCAGTGGGCAGCTGGGAGGAGGTGCTCTTATTCTCCATGGACTTTACAGAGTCCCAAAACTTTTGGGAATTAGTGCTTCAGGAAGCAAATTTCTGTTTGAAAAAGCTAGCCTTAGATTTCCTAACTGATTGGTTCCTGACTTCAACTGAAAAGTTGCATATCGCGGGTGCTATTCGATGCTATTTCAGAACCCCACAGGATGTTTTTGTGCTGGTCAAGGGCAGTCAAGTCAGTGGTGAACTAAGGGCTGTATCTGTTTTTACTTCTACATTTTTTAATGGGGCATGCTTATTTAAGATGGAGAGGAAAGCACTTTTGAAGAGCAACCAGGCATCTGCAGGCAATGACGCAGTGATCGCTGAGATCCAGGAAGCCTTGAAGACAGCAGAGGGCTATTTTGAAGGCAAGTTGGTCAGGGTGATATTTAAGAGGGTGTCCATGTTTATGGATTTAGGGTTGTACCTGGCAGGTTCCTTGATAATTTGTGTGAGATTGAGGGCATCTAGCTTAGATTGTGCGATGGCCGTGGTGTTAAACGTACTTTGGTGCAAAAAGTGCAAATCAATCCCAGAACAACAGCAAAGGACCTTGTGAAAATGTTGGAGGAAACAGGTACAAAAGTATCTGTATTTAAAGTAAAAATGAGTCCTATATCAACAGAACCTGAAAGGCCACTCAGCAAGGAAGAAGACACTGCTCCAAAACTGCCATAAAAAAGCCAGACTACGGTTTGCAACTGCACATGGGAACAAAGATTGTACTTTTTGGAGAAATGTCCTCTGGTCTGATGAAACAAATATAGAACTGTTATGGCTATAATGACCATTGTTATGTTTGGAGGACAAAGGGGGAGGCTTGCAAGCTGAAGAACATCATCCCAACCGTGAATCACGGTGGTGGCAGCATCATGTTGTGGGGGTGCTTTACTGCACTTTACAAAATAGTTTGGCTCATGAGGTTGGAAAATTATGTGGATATATTGAAGCAACATCTCAAGACATCAGTCAGGAAGTTAAAGCTTGGACGCAAATGGGTCTTCCAAATGGACAATGACCCCAAGCATACTTTCAAAGTTGTGGCAAAATGGCTTAAGGACAACAAAGTCAAAGTATTGGAGTGGCCATCACAAAGCCCTGACCTCAATCCTATAGAACATTTGTGGGCAGAACAGAAAAAGTGCGTGCGAGCAAGGAGGCCTACAAACCTGACTCAGTTACACCAGATCGATCAGGAGGAATGGGCTAAAATTCACCCAACTTATTGTGGGAAGCTTGTGGAAGGCTACCCGAAGCGTTTGCCCGAAGTTAAACAATTTAAAGGCAATGCTACCAAATACTAATTGAGTGTATGTAAACTTCTGACCCACTGGGAATGTGATGAAAGAAATAAAAGCTGAAATAAATCATTCTCTCTACTATTATTCTGACATTTCACATTCCTAAAATAATGTGGTGATCCTAACTGACCTAAGACAGGGAATTTTTACTTGGATTAAATGTCAGGAATTGTGAAAAACTGAGTTTAAATGTATTTGGCTAAGGTGTATGTAAACTTCCGACTTCAACTGTATGTATTTCTGATTTACTTGTTTTCATAGAAACAGTCAGAGGAGAGGTAAGTGTGGTACAAAACAAATGTGTTTATTAAAGGTTATAGTTTTTGCGTTTGAAGGTTAGAGAGTGACCGTACTCCACACTCTATATCGACCACGTAGACATAGAAATTAGATGTAGAATGAGGTACTAAGAGAGCTCAGGGTCCATATAGGCCTTTATGACTGACACAGCTCACAATAACACAGCTGGCTAAACGTTTATATTAACACTCCATATCAAGACCCCATCACATCATAGAGAACAGGCATAATTATCCCTGTTCCAAATGAACTGTCATCACCACCTTCATATAGACCAGAGAGAGAGAAATCTAATTTCCCTTCTCAAATCACATTCATAGTCTGGGACTGGCAGGTAGCGCAGGAGAGAGGGAAGGGGGAGAGAGAGAAAAAAGAGAGAGAGAGTGTGTGTGTGTGTTTCTCTGTGTGTGTGTCTTCTGCAGTAGGGACTGAGGGCCATCTGAGCCAAGGGGCAAGGGCTTAGCACATATAGCCAAATATTATGGTAATACAGACGTCCTTCTATAGAGATGCAGCTAGACAGCTAGAGCCACTATTACAGACAGATAATTAATTATAGAGTACAGGGTTATCCTGCACACCTATTGTCTAGCACAGAGAAATGAGGGACAAGAGAGAGAAAAGAGGAGAGAGAAGACACAATGGAGAGAAGGGGAGAGAGAGGAGAGAGAGAAGACACCATGGAGAGAAGGGGAGAGAGGAGAGGGAGAAGACACAATGGAGAGAAGGGGAGAGAGGAGAGAGAGAAGACACAATGGAGAGAAGGGGAGAGAGGAGAGAGAGAAGACACAATGGAGAGAAGGGGAGAGAGGAGAGAGAGAAGACTATGGAGAGAAGGGGAGAGAGGAGAGAGAGAAGACACAATGGAGGGAAGGGGAGAGAGGAGAGAGAGAGAAGGCACAATGCAGAGAAGGGGAGAGAGGAGAGAGAGAGGAGACACAATGGAGAGAAGGTTAGAGAGGAGAGAGAGAAGATACAATGGAGAGAAGGGGAGAGAGGAGAGAGAGAAGACACCATGGAGAGAAGGGGAGAGAGGAGAGGGAGAAGACACCATGGAGAGAAGGGGAGAGAGGAGAGGGAGAAGACACCATGGAGAGAAGGGGAGAGAGAGAGAGAGAGAGAGAGAGAGAGAGAGAGAGAGAGAGAGAGAGAGAGATGGGAAAAGAGAAAGGAAGGGTAGAAGAGTCTTGAAAGAATGTCATTTAGGCTGAGAATGTGCCACTGTGTGGAAATGATTTCCTTACAATATCCTTTCTCCCATTCTCTCTCCTCTCTCTCGCTCTCTCTGTATAAAAAACGTAATGTATAGTGTAGACTGGCTTGTTTGGGCAGGAGTGGTTGGCTCTCTGGGGCAAATGTGTGATATTGGCTAATGCACATGTCTCATACGCCCTTTGACCATTCCTCACAAACACATGTTTTATGAATATTTTTTAGATATAGTGTTGTCTGTGAATTCTGAGTTCACATCCTTCTGCAAATCTCTCTTTTTCTCCAAGTAATGACAATTGTGTGAGAAAGGAGGCAGTTCTTACGAGTGTGCCCGTGTGTTTGTTTAATATACGTATATACATACAGTGGGGAGAACAAGTATTTGATACACTGCCGATTTTGCAGGTTTTCCTACTTACAAAGCATGTAGAGGTCTGTCATTTTTATCATAGGTACACTTCAACTGTGTGAGACGGAATCTAAAAACAAAAATCCAGAAAATCACATTGTATGATTTTTAAGTAATTAATTAAAATTTTATTGCATGACATAAGTATTTGATCACCTACCAACCAGTAAGAATTCCGGCTCTCACAGACCTGTTCGTTTTTCTTTAAGAACCCCTCCTGTTCTCCACTCATTACCTGTATTAACTGCACCTGTCCACACACTCAATCAAAGAGACCCCAACCTCTCCACAATGGCCAAGACCAGAGAGCTGGGTAAGGACATCAGGGATAAAATTGTAGACCTGCACAAGGCTGGGATGGGCTACAGGACAATAGGCAAGCAGCTTGGTGAGAAGGCAACATCTGTTCGAGCAATTATTAGAAAATGGAAGAAGTTCAAGATGACGGTCAATCACCCTCGATCTGGGGTTCCATGCAAGATCTCACCTCGTGGGGCATCAATGATCATTAGGAAGGTGAGGGATCAGCCCAGAACTACACGGCAGGACATGGTCAATGACCTGAAGAGAGCTGGGACCACAGTCTCAAAGAAAACCATTAGTAACACACTACGCCGTCATGGATTAAAATCCTACAGCGCACGCAAGGTCCCCCTGCTCAAGCCAGCGCATGTCCTGGCCCGTCTAATGTTTGCCAATGACCATCTGGATGATCCAGAGGAGGAATGGGAGAAGGTCATGTGGTCTGATGATACAAAAATAGAGCTTTTTGGTCTAAACTCCACTCGCCGTGTTTGGAGGAAGAAAAAGGATGAGTACAACCCCAAGAACACCATCCCAACCGTGAAGCATGGAGGTGGAAACATCATTCTTTGGGGATGCTTTTCTGCAAAGGGGACAGGACGACTGCACCGTATTGAGGGGAGGATGGATGGGGCCATGTATCGCGAGATCTTGGCCAACAACCTCCTTCCCTCAGTAAGAGTATTGAAGACGGGTCGTGGCTGGGTCTTCCAGAATGACAACAACTCGAAACACACAGCCAGGGCAACTAAGGAGTGGCTCCATAAGAACCATCTCAAGGTCCTGGAGTGGCCTAGCCAGTCTCCAGACCTGAACCCAATAGAACATCTTTGGAGGGATTGCCCAGCGACAGCCCCGAAACCTGAAGGATCTGGAGAAGGTCTGTATGGAGGAGTTGGCCAAAATCCCTGCTGAAGTGTGTGCAAACCTGGTCAAGAACTATAGTAAACATATGATCTCTGTAATTGCAAACAAAGGTTTCTCTACCAAATATTAAGTTCTGCTTTTCTGATGTATCAAATACTTATGTCATGCAATAAAATGCAAATTAATTACTTAAAAATCGTACGTGATTTTCTGGATTTTTGTTTTAGATTCCATCTCTGACAGTTGAAGTGTACCTGTGATAAAAATGACAGACCTCTCTACATGCTTTGTATGTAGGAAAACCTGCAAAATCGGCAGTGTGTCAAATACTTGTTCTCTCCAATGTATGTCCTCTGTGGCAATAGCAGAGGGATGGAAATGAGACTGGGTCATGTTTTAATCATGAGTAGGAGGTCTGGCAGAGATGGAGAGAAACAGAGAGACAGGCACACACACACACACACACACACACACACACACTTGAACATGGTAGAGCTTAGGTTCTGTTTACATCGGCTAATGTCTTTTAGCAGTTGTTTACTTTACGCTGCCTCTGAAAAGGTCTAAAAACACACTTGCCTGTCTTAGAGTATTGTATTATTACATTACCTCTCAGATTGACGTGGAGTGATGAATATATGTCCCGATGCACCCGACTATACTGATGAGAGGGAGGTGACTGCCACCCTTAAACGCTTCTGGTAAAATGGTCATTTTCACAAAACATAATGCTTGTATTGTAGAGGGGTGGAGTGAGTGAGACACAAACGAGAGAAGGTGGAATACCACCAATGAGATGCATTGGAGGAGGTTGAGAATTAAGACAGGATGATGAAATGAGGTGATAAGGAGGGCTATGGATAGACTGGTGGCAAGGAGAGGAGGCAAAACACACATGGTGTCAGTACACATCTGAGATCAGACAAGCTGCATTTATTTTCTTCTATGTCTCTGTCTTCTTCTCTCTCTCTCTCTCTTTCTCTCTCTCTTTCTCTCTCTCATTGTTCCATTTCAAATTAAGGGCCTTTATTGGCATGGGACACATACTGTATGTTTACATGCCAAACCAAGCGAAATAGACAATAAACAAAAGTGAAATAAACAATAAGAAAATGTACAGTAAACATTACACTGACAAATGTTCCAAAAGAATGAAGATATTTCAAATGTCATATTATGTGCAAATAGTTAAAGTACAAAAGAGAAAATAAATAAACATAAATATGAGTTGTAGTTAATATGGTGTTTGCTCTTCACTGCTTGCCCTTTTCTTGTGGCAACAGGTCACAAACATTGCTGCTGTGATGGCACACTGTGGTATTTCACCCAATAGATATGGAGTTTATCAAAATTGGATTTGTTTTCAAATTCTTTGGATCTGTGTAATCTGAGGGATATATGTGTCTTTAATATGGTCACACATTTGGCCGGAGGTTAGGAAGTGCAGCTCAGTTTCCAACTCATTTTGTGGGCAGTGAGCACATTGCCTGTCTTCTCTTGAGAGCCAGGTCTGCCTGCTGTGGCCTTTCTCAATAGCAAGGCTATGCTCACTGAGTCTGTATATAGTCAAATCTTTCCTTAAGTTTGGGTCAGTCACAGCGGTCAGGAATTTAACGTCTCTTTCTGGATTTTGATAATTAGTGGGTATCGGCCGAATTCTGCTTTGCGTGCATTATTTGGTGTTTTACGTTTGCATTCAGAGGATATTTTGGCAGAATTTTGCATGCAAAGTTTCCATTTGTTGTTTGTCCCATTTTGTCAATTCCTGGTTGGCGAGTAGAGCCCAGACCTCACAACCGTAAAGGGAATGGGTTCTATAACTGATTAAAGTATTTTTAGCCATATCCTAATTGGGACATCCAATTTAATGTTCCTTTTGTTGGCATTGAAGGTTCTTCTTGCCTTGTCTCTCAGATCGTTCACAGCTTTGTGGAAGTTACCTGTGGTGCTGATGTTTAGGCTGAGGTAGGTATAGTTTTTGTGCTCTATGGAAACGGTGTCTAGATGGAATTTGTATTTGTGGTCCTGGCAACTGGACCTTTTTTGGAACACCATTATTTTTGTCTTACTGATATTTACTGTCAGGGCCCAGGTCTGACAGAATTTGTGCAGAAGATCTAGGTGCTGCTGTAGGCCCTCCTTGGTTGTGGTAAGAAGCACCAGATCATCAGCAAACAGTAGACATTTGACTTCAGATTCTAGAAGGGTGAGGCCGGGTCCTGCAGACTGTTCTAGTGCCCTCGCCAATTCCTTGATATTTATGTTGAAAAGGGTGGGTTTCAATCTGCATCCCTGTCTCACCCCACGGCCCTGTGGAAATATTATTTGTTGTTGTTGCCAATTTTAACCGCACACTTGTTGTTTGTGTACATGGATTTAATCATGTCATATGATTTTTCCCCAACACCACTTTCCATCAATTTGTATAGCAGACCCTCATGCCAAAGCTTTTTTGAAATCAACAAAGCATGAGAAGACTTTGCCTTCATTTTGGTTTGTTTGTTTGTCAATTAGGGTGTGCAGGGTCTGTCCTACGGTAATTTGGTAAAAAGCCCATTTGACATTTGCTCAGTACATTGTTTTCATTGATGAAATGAACGAGTCTGCTGTTAATGATAATGCAGAGGATTTTCCCAAGGCTGCTGTTGACGCATATGATGATCTGTCCTTGGTTACAAATATTGGGTAAGATGCCAGAGCTAACGATGATGTTAAAGAGTTTAAGTATAGCCAATTGGAATGCATTTCAGCTCGACAGAGACTCTAAGAAATATTGTTTGGAACTAATATGAATGATCCTGGTTTGTCAACATTTCTTCCATTTACCCTCTTCTTTGTCTCAGAAACACACTCATAATACTCTACAACTTCTACAACTGTATATCCAACCCATCATCCACAGCTATACAGATGGCTTGCCTGACACATATCTCCATACTTTTTATCATTTTTATAGAACTCAAATTCCACCCTAAGGCGCGCAGAGACCATCCAATTAAATAATAGTAAAGGGTCTGTTATCCCCCGACCTTTGACCCTTTTCCTCCTTGTTAGCCAAATAGCCAACTTCGCCTGAGCAAATGGAAAATTCAACAACGCACATTTGGCCTTTTCCTTATTCGAATAACTGTATCCCATTATAAACATCCCAACAGTAAACTCCAGCCCCAACCTCTCACACAGACATTCCAACATTAACCTGGCGCACAGAGAAAACACGTGATTCAGAAAGGACACCCCTGCCCGAATCCTGGTTCAACCCGTGCCAACCAGCTGTTAGTGGCCAGGGCTCCATGTAGAACCCTCCACTGGAGGTCGTCTGACCTCTTTGGTACTGTTAGTTTGTAGAGCCCCCTCCATCTGAAACCCACCATACTCTCCGCCCCACTTACCCCCTGCCACTGATGTGCCTTCACTCCTGTAAGGGAACACCCCCCTGAAATTGACAAAAATGAATGGGAAGTCATTGGCACTGGACAAACCATGAACACGGTGTCCAATACCACTCAATTTGGCGTCGTTTTATTCAAAGTTGATTGCAAATGCCATATGGCAATGCCAAGTGTAACACTTTAAAAATCCAACAGATGGCGAAAGCGCTCCACCGTGGTTTTTCATATTGCAAATGGTTCTGTAACACAAGTCAACATCCAAAAGTAAAATTTTGAAAAACTGAAAAAAAATTCAAAAACGTATCACCCCCTTAAAAAAGTGCTTTCTGGACCGTTTTTCGAAATTCTTTCATTTTTTTTGTAAATTACACATGTGTAAAAACTGTATAAATATACTTTTGTCCAATTTTATTATCATCATTTTTTTTTAAAACTTGTGCATAAGGTATATGTTTTGTCCATTTGCAATATGATTTCATAGGAAGTCAAAAGTCGATAATGTGAACTTTTATTCAAAAACGTATCACCCCCTTAAAAAAATGCGTTCTGGACCGTTTTTCGAAATTCTTTCGATTTTTTGGTCAAATAATCATGTGTATGAATATAATTTTGTCAAATTGTATTATCATATATATTTTTTTTATTTTTATAAAAAAAAAAAAAAAATGTTTTACTTGTGCATAATGTTTTGTCCATTTGCAATATGATTTCATAGGAAGTCAAAAGTCAAAGTCAAAGTCACTTTTTTGGGGCCAAATGCCATACGAAATGTCCAAATGCAATATGAAAGTTTTGAAAATGCCAAATCAGGATGTTATGTCCATTTGCCATGCTAAAAATACTACAGAAATGCAAAATTGACAGGCCTGATGAACTCGAGATGGCCGGGCAGTGATAGTGGTTCCTCTCCATCGCTCGTTGTGTTGATTTCATCATGTCCATTTGGTGATGTTTTTTCACTGTTGAATCATATTGCAAATGCACATGCATTTGGGCATCAATGGGCATTTACCATCATGAATTTGTCATGCTCAAAAATCCTGCAGGAATGCGAAATTGACTGCCCTGATGAACTCGGGATGGCTGGGCAGTGATTCTGGTTCCTCTCCATCGCTCGTTGGGGTTGATTTCAGAATGTCACTTTGGTGATGGTACCTCACTGTTTAAAGATATTGCAAATGTACAAAAGTCACCTAGCAAGTCAGTGTCCATCAGTTAATTAGATGTCATTCTGACACCAAACTGATACCATCTGACACAAAACCCACTTTTTCCAACTCATTTAGAAGTCAACTATCACATTTTTCAGAGCAGGCCCATAATTCACAGCGCCTTCAGTTTAAAACATAATAAAAACATAAAACACATAGTTACATTCTAGCTGCGGGTCCAGTTCTGACATTATGTGTAGGCCTATGTGAGGCGACCCCGAATCCTGAGTTTGCCCAAGCAAGACCTTAATTGGTGCTGAAAATCCACTTTTTTCCATGCCTTGCTACGGGGTCCTTGAATGAGCTATCGGACAGAAACGTTGGGGTCCGTCTCTATGGGCCGAGCCGGTTTCAATGCACCTAGTCTTGCGTCTCTGAGAATTTCGGCAGGGCCTTGAAAATATGGTAATGCCATTGCAGGCTCTGTGTGTCTTTAAGCACCGCACTTTGTCACTCCATCCTTGCTGTGTGTGTGTGTGTGTGTGTGTGTGAGTGTGTGTGTGTGTGTGTGTGTGTGTGTGTGTGTGTGTGTGTGTGAGAGAGAGCTTTTCTTTGACATCTGTTGGGAGAAATGACCGACTTACAGTTCATGAGGGTTGTCTAATCACACATATGAAGTTTGGAAAAGATCTGACCTTTTTAACCCTTCGAAACAGCACCTATGACACCATTTTAAAGCACTTCCGGTTTACACAGGAAGCTGAAAGTGAACAAATTTCCTCCTTGGGGTAGGCAATTATAAAAATTTGAGTTTTAAGTCTTTACGTTAAGAACTGACTTATTTACGGAGGGTTTAGTGAGTGTGTGTTATTTCAGAAAATCACAGAAAATCACAGAAATCTCGCAGAGCTCTGAAGCACACTTTAAAAAGATTGGTATGAACACACTGCAACTGGATCTGTAACTGTTTAAAAATGTTTAAACTGTTTTAAAATAACTATTTCAGAACATGACGATAGATAAATGGCTGGTTCAAAATTATATTGACACTGTAGGTACCTTTACTTTGACGTGAAGCGGAAAAATTATTGCTCTATTTTCATTTTGGACCTTTAATCCCAGAAAAATGGGCATAACTCAAAAACAGTTGAGGCCTAGACGCCATCTTGTTCGGGGCCACCTGCCCATTATGCCAAACCTATGCTCACCAAGTTTCGGCTTCAAAATATTTTCAGTTTAGGAGATAAGGCCACGTAGTGATTCGTGATGTTTTGTACATTTGCAATATAATTCCATTCGCCCTCTTGTGGGATTTACCGGGATAGCGGAAAAATGACCAAAATTGGATTATTTTATAAAACGGAAACCGAGAGAGTTCGTTTGATGACTTCCTGGTAGATCCGGCCCGGCCGCACGGCCCGACACCGTCTGTGAATTTTACAAACGTTTTCGGACGTCTAGTAAGGGACCGTACATTTGCAATGTGGACTTTCTCACTAACCATATGGCAAATGTCAAAATGTTCCCTTAAGTTAGGCTCCTAGTGTTCCTCACTTTAATGCAGAGGTTGTAGAGGGCTTTACCTCCCACCCCCTCAAACTCCCCCAGGCTCGAAGTGTTCAAATTCAACAAGTCCTCCATACCCACTTGCCAGTCCCCAGTCTCTGCCGTAACCTGCAGTGGCGGAAACATTGATGGCCCCTCCCACTTTGGCCGCTTGCCAGTCTCTGCTGTCACCTGCAGTGTCGGAAACATTGGTGGACACTCCTTTAGCTGCTCAAACACCCCCCCCTTACCGGCTCAGACAGTGCCTCCTGGACCTCCCCCAGGAATCTTTCCAGTAGCCTAAGAGATGTTTCCTTTTCGTTGAGCCAGGACTTCCGGGGTTTTCCACCCCTCCTCCCCCAGCTGCCGCAGATCACCCAGCCTTTGTAAACCTGCTGCCATCAGTCGCTTCTGCAGGGTGGCCGATTGAACCGATCTCAAAAAAGATGGATGGATTTTGGAAGATAAGCTCCTCCCACACCAACATCCCAGGTTCCACACCCCCTTTGGAGGCCAAAAAAAAGTTAAATGGCTAGTGTATATAACTTCCCCGATAGAGGGCATCCTTGTCTAATGTGTGTCTCACTGGCCTACTGGCCCCAGTTCAACATCTTCACACAGGCCATCCTTGTTCAGGATAGGGGGCAGTATTTCCCCTTTGGATGAATTGCTTGCCCATAGTGAACTGCATCAAAATCTGTCCTAAATTGCTAATATATGCATAGTATTATTATTATTGGATAGAAAACACTCTGAAGCTTCTAAACCCGTTTGAATTATGTCTGTGAGTATAACAGAACTCACAGGGCAGGCAATCTTCCAAACTAGTTTTGGAATCCTGAAAGTTGGGGCAACTTTGACGTCATCGCCCCCACCCTTCACAACAAGTTATGGATCTGGAAACACTTCCTATGTCTTCCACTAGATGTCCTCATTCAGTAGAAAGTGGAATGGAGCATATGCTGTGAACTTTGACCTAATGGGAAGAAAAGTAGTTAGTGTCGCAAAGATTTTCATGTGCGTGAAGGCGCGCATTGAAAAGAGTGCTTCCTTTGTTCCAATCAGCCTCAGATGAACATGGATGTCCCGGTTGGAATGATATTCGATCTGTATGATTATAACATCCTGAAGATTGATTCTGCACTTAGTTTGACCAGTTTCGTCGACCTGTAATATGTAATTTGGAAGTTTTGGTGCAAAATTATTCTGGACCAGAAGTCATTTTTTTGGGCATTTGAGCTGAAAGTGGTACCAGATGCTACTACATGGACACTAGAATTGAACATTATGAAACAAAACGATTTGTTGTTGAAGTAGGACTCCTTCCACTACATTCTGATCGAAGACCATCAAAGGTAAGGGAATATTTATGTTGTAATTTTGTATTTCTGTTGACTCCAACATAGCAGAGAAATATTGTTACGTCTGAGCGCCGTCTAAGATTATTGCATGGTAGGCTTTTTCCGTAACGTTAAAAAAAAAATGTGACACAGCGGTTGCATTAAGAACCAGTGTATCTTTTTAATTATATGTAGAACATGTATCTTTAGTCAAAGTTTATGATGAGTATTTCTGTTATCTGGCATAGCTGTCTATAATTTCTCCTGACATTTTTGAGAATTTTCTGAACATGGCGTGAATGTAAACCGAGATTTATGAATATAAAATGCATATTATCGAACAAAACATAAATGTACTGTGTAACATATCATATGACTGTCATCTGATGAAGAGGTTAGTCAATGATTTTTAAAAAAATCCTGCTTTAATCATTTTATATTTTGTGGGACAAAATGGCTGCCTCCTGTCTTTGTTTTGGTGGTGGTCTAACATAAATATGTGCTGTGTTTTCGCCGTAAAACATTTTACAAATCTGACACGCTGGGTAGATAAACAAGGTGTTTATCTTTAATTTGAGGTATTGGACTTGTTAATGTGTGGAGGTTAAATATTTCTAAGAATATTTTTGCATTCCCTGCGCCACCATTTCAGCTGAACGGGGGGGGGGGGGGGGTTTAAACAGGTTTTAAACAGATACTCATGGTCTGTTTAACACAGATACTCATGGTCCACTCCTTCAAAAGCCTTCTCTTGATCTAAAGAGACCAGTCCAAAGTTCACATTAGAACCTCTCTACAAGTCCAACATGTCCCTAATTAAGAACAAGTTGTCCGTGATTGAGCGTCCCGGTACACAATATGCCTGGTCCTTGTGTAGTATAGAGTCTAGATGGGACTTCAGTCTGTTAGCGAGGACCTTGGCAAATATCTTATAGTCCGCACAGAGCAATGCCACAGGCCTCCAGTTCTTCAGTTCACACAAGTCCCCTTTTTTGGGCAGGAGAGTCAGAGCCGCCCGACGGCTGCTCATCAGAAACTCTCCTACCCCGATGCACTCATGCAAAATGCTAAATATTTCCAGTCCAGTTATTCCCCAGAATTAAAAAAAAAACTACACTGGGAGTCCATCAACCTCTGATGCACGGCAGGGGGACATCCGACCTCTGCCAGTTCATGGGACAACAGGGGAATGTTAATTCCATCCCTCTGTGCCTGAGAGAGCTTAGGATGTTCTGCAAACGAAACCCGAGCACACATACACTACAGTTAGAACGTTTGGGGTGACTTAGTCCTTGTTTTTGAAAGAAAAGCAACAAAAAAAATTCCATTAAAATAGCATCAAATTCGATCAGAAATACAGTGTAGACATTAATGTTGCTGAAAATGGCAGATTTTTCATGGAATATCTTCATAGGCTTACAGCAGTTTTTATTTTATTTTACCAGGCAAGTCAGTTAAGAACAAATTCTAATTTTCAATGATGGCCTAGGAACAGTGGGTTAACTGCCTGTTCAGGGGCAAAACGACAGATTTGTACCTTGTCAGCTCAGGGGTTTGAACTTGCAACCTTCCAGTTACTAGTCCAACGTTCTAACCACTAGGCTACCCTGCCGCTCCTTTGATGATCACTCCTGTCATCACTCCTGTGTTCCAATGGCACGCTGTGTTAGCTAATCCACGTTCATAATTTTAAAAGGCTAATTGATAATTAAAAAACTATTTTGCAATTATGTTAGCACAGCTGAAAATTGTTGTCCTGATTAAAGAAGCAATAAAACTGACCGCCTTTAGACTAGTTGAGTATCTTGAGCATCAGCATTTGTTGGTTCAACTACAAGCTCAAAATGGTCGGAAACAAAGACCTTTCTTCTGAAACTCGTCAGTCTATTCTTGTTCTGAGAAATGAAGGCTATTCTATGCGAGAAATTGCCAAGAAACTGAAGATCTCGAAGAACGCTGTGTACTATTCCCTTCACAGAACAGCACAAACTGTCTCTAACCAGAATAGAAAGAGGAGTGGGAGGCCCCGGTGCACAACTGAGCAAGAGGACAAGTACATTAGAGTGTCTAGTTTGAGAAACAGACGCCACACAAGTCCTCAACTGGCAGGTTCATTAAATAGTACCTACAAAATACCAGTCTCAACGTCAACAGTGAAGAGGCGACTCTGGGATGCTATGTAGATATTCCATATAAAAATCTGTCGTTTCCTGCTATAATAGCCATTTACAACATTAACAGTGTCTACACTGTATTTCTGATCCATTTGATGCTATTTTAATGGACAAAAATGGGAGCATCCATCTCCTTGAGCAACCTAGCTCTTACCAGTGCTCCCTTTGCATTAACCTGGAAAAAACTGCCCAGGTCCCTACGCAATTCAGCTGAATTAGCCTGGTGGCCTACATTTCCTTGCCCCACATGCTCTACCTCCACTTAACTGATACTACGCTCGACTTCACCCCAATTCTCTCCTAGCCTCTGAGGATGAGAGAGCTGTATACTGTTGACAGAACAGCCGAATTTGGACTTTTCCCACATCCCACCATTGACTCAGAGACTCATAATCCTCTCTTCGCTGCCCCCACCTTTTCCAAAAAGTCTGGAAACCTGAGCAAAAAGTTGCATCTTGTAAGAGCTTTACATTAAACTTCCAATAGGATGCCTGCTGAGGAAACAGACAGCCGAGCCATGGTTATGTGGTGATCCAAAATACCCCTCAGGGAGAATGGTAGAGCCCAACAGCCTACTGCTCTGATTCCTGTAAAAGCAGTCTGGCTGCACTCACCTCAGCCCCAAAGACCTTCACCCATGTCCACTGTCTTGTGTCAGGATGTCTAGTTCTCCAAACATCAACTAGGTCAAACTGATTAATGATGACCCTTAACAACCCCACTGACCCTTAATGAGGTTCTATCTTTCGTAAAATCCACTGTACAGTTCCAGTCCCCGCTGACCACCAGTGTCTCCTCAGGCGCTGCCAAACAGACACCCCCTCTCTCTCCCTGTGTTACGTCCAGTACATTTATAAAGACAAAACGTCTGTTGTTAACTTCTGCTTAAATCTACCCCTACACACCTACTTGGAGGAGCACATTTTTACGTCCAGACCCAGTGTAAAAAAGACTGCCACACCTGCACTAAAATATGTTTCATGGCTCAGCGCACTTGCCCCTTTCCACCAGAGCCACAAATCGACTTCATTCCCCACATCACTGTGACTCCTGCAGAAACAACACCTGTACTTTTATTTTTGTTTTACATATTCACCCAACAGAGTCCTCTTTCCCACATCTCTGGCGCCATTTAAGCAAGCCTACCCGAAGAGTCTCCACAAGAAGTGGGAGAAAAGCCAGCAAAGAAAGAGACCAATAGCAAAGCTCAAAAAGCCCCAGTGCCAGAAAAAAACGACCCTTACGCACTGTTACATAAACTGTTTCCTGGGTGAGAGGACACCATGCCCCTCATTTTTCATAGGGTGTTGTACTGATCTTACAAACTTTCAAGGTTCGGAAAACAAAAGCTTCAAGATTAATTAACCTTTTCCTTTTAATCTCATTCAGGAACCTTGTCAGTTCCCTCATCGTGTACTTTGGCCCCTCTGCCTGACTGGCTGTCAGCTCTGGACCCATTGCGGAGGAGTCTGAATAGAAAGCCTCATAATCACCATCCTCCTCATCTTCTCTCCCCCCCCCCGCCCCCAAGCACCAGGCAAAGGTGTCTTAGTGCCTTTGACCACACCAGCCTCTCCCCTCCCACCACCCTTCTTCTCTTTTGTCTTCTTCCGCTTGACACCCTCCTCCACCACAGAGAGAGAGAGAGAGAGAGAGAGAGAGAGAGAGAGAGAGAGAGAGAGAGAGAGAGAGAGAGAGAGAGAGAGAGAGAGAGAGAGAGAGAGAGAGAGAGAGAGAGAGAGAGAGAGAGAGAGAGAGAGATTATAGTCCTGTGAGGAATGGGATGGATAGATATGAAAAAGGCAATGCACTATCCAGTGTCATTACACACAGAGGAGGAATCTCTTCCAGATCTATAAGAGGACTTCATCACATTTTTTTATGGCCTGTCCAGGAACCTAATGAATATAACGTAGAGCTTTATTATAGGCATGGGACCTAATCAGAATAGAGCTGCTGCTGATTCACCTACCAGCACCGATCATCTGGTTAAAATTGATTTCACAGTTCACCCATAACCTGGTATTTACATCAATATCACATTATGTATGATGATATTAATGATGACGATAACGGATATTATAATGCTTTAAAATAACACAATTGCTAGTGTTGCTACATAGTGCCCTAGTAAATAAATAGCACCGCAGTAAAACCAATTATTTCCCATAAGTCTGTCTTGATTGTGAAAGACTGAAAACACACATATTACTGGGAACATTATCAGCAGTGGTTGGCAACAAGGAAACATTTTGTTCCTCAGAGCTCAGTGCAAGGTCAAAGGGGATCCATGGTAATTGTCTAAAGTTCCTTTCTGACGAGCAGTTTGTACAATTAAATACATTTTAAATGTCAGATTTATAAGT